>NC_041399.2:180724742-180802242 GCF_900747795.2 Erpetoichthys calabaricus | reverse complement strand
TGCAAAATTCATGTTACCAGCATTATTAGTAAGAACAAAGATATAGCTGTTACCCCCTTCAAGCTCCCGCTCCAAAACAGGCAATTTCAGCACCTCAGTGATTATGACTTCCAAAATGAGTTTCAAAAAGAGGCCATGATAAAGCAGAGAAAACTAACCCTTTCCCAGTTGCTGGTGATGGCATCATGATACATCTTGTTTGTCCTAGAGGCCCAGCTCTCGACCGTTATTGAGATGCTCCCTACTTCTTTTAGGATTTCCCTCTTGCTCATCGTAGCTTTGTTGCATAGGGTCTGCAATACAGTGCAGTTAAAGTACTGGTGTGAGTGAATGTTGTAATTAGGCTCTGGCATGTTCGTGACCAGCAAAAACCCCTTTTTGTCAATGATAGAAAACAGTCTCTTGTCCTTTACAATAAAAACATCAATACACAATGTTATTTATTTTATCCATGACTAGATTTGTCAGAGATGCTGGGCTCTTACATTTTTTGCAAATGGTCTTTATCTTATTAACTGTTCTCTCCATTTTCTTTTCTAACTTGAAATCCAAAATACTTTCAGACAATAGACGTAAGACAAAAGGATTTGACATTGTCTGACTCCATTCTTAGTTAGGTTTACTGCACTGTCAGACACACAGTCGAAGTAAGGCCAGCGCATGTTCATGTATGTATAAAGTTGATTTTGCCCTCTGTTGTTTAAACAGGTAATTTAAGACGATGACGCAATATGTTTTTGTTAGAGCTATGAGAAACCGATTGTGTGTTATTTTGATACACATTTATATATTCACAATGCATATTAGTATATTTTTGAATCATGAAATTTCATGAAATAAAATACTGTTTCCCAAGGTGTGCTTGAGGGCTGAATTTTCAACTCTGCACTTTAGGTCTCTCTTTCTTTCATATTCAGAGAACAATGTGAAATTTGTGTCTTCACTTCTGTCTGTAGTTTTTACACACACCCTGTATCATAGTTCATCTCTATAACAAACCTATTTTTAGCTGCAGTGAAACTTTGCAAGAAAAGAAAAAAAAGATGAAATCCATCCATCCATCCATCCATTGTCTCCCGCTTATCCGAGGTCGGGTCGCGGGGGCAGCAGCTTGAGCAGAGATGCCCAGACTTCCCTCTCACCGACCACTTCTTCTAGCTCTTCCGGGAGAATCCCAAGGCGTTCCCAGGCCAGTCAAGAGACATAGTCCCTCCAACGTGTCCTGGGTCTTCCCCGGGGCCTCCTCCCGGTTAGACGTGCCCGGAACACCTCACCAGGGAGGCGTCCAGGAGGCATCCTGATCAGATGCCCGAGCCACCTCATCTGACTCCTCTCGATGCGGAGGAGCAGCGGATCTACTCTGAGCCCCTCCCGGATGACTGAGCTTCTCACCCTATCTTTAAGGGAAAGCCCAGACACCCTGCAGAGGAAACTCATTTCAGCCGCTTGTATTCGCAATCTCGTTCTTTCGGTCACTACCCATAGCTCATGACCATAGGTGAGGGTAGGAACATAGATCGACTGGTAAATTGAGAGCTGAGCCTTGCGGCTCAGCTCCTTTTTCACCACGACAGACCGATGCAGCGCCCGCATTACTGCGGATGCCACACCGATCCGCCTGTCGATCTCACGCTCCAGTCTTCCCTCACTCGTGAACAAGACCCCGAGATACTTGAACTCCTCCACTTGGGGCAGGATCTCGCTACCAATCCTGAGAGGGCACTCCACCCTTTTCCGGCTGAGGACCATGGTCTCGGATTTGGAGGTGCTGATTCCCATCCCAGCCGCTTCACACTCGGCTGCGAACCGATCCAGAGAGAGCTGAAGATCACGGCCTGATGAAGCAAACAGGACAACATCATCTGCAAAAAGCAGTGACCCAATCCTGAGCCCACCAAACCGGACCCCCTCAACGCCCTGGCTGCGCCTAGAAATTCTGTCCATAAAAGTTATGAACAGAATCGGTGACAAAGGGCAGCCCTGGCGGAGTCCAACTCTCACTGGAAACGGGTTCGACTTACTGCTGGCAATGCGGACCAAGCTCTGGCACCGATCGTACAGGGACCGAACAGCCCTTATCAGGGGGGCCGGTACCCCATACTCTCGGAGTACCAGATGAAATCCACTATTTTAAAAGGCACATTTTATGTCAAAGTGAATTACTGTAGAACTTTCATCAGTATTTTAGTTCTTAATTCTGTTTGTTTTATTTCTGCATAATTTTTTCATAATTTATTGTGAAAATGTTAATATCAGCATACCAGAGTTTTAAATGGATATTTGTAAATTTTGGAATAATATATCTTAAATGTGAAAAATTCTAATCACATTTATTGGTTGACAGCCCTAATCTCAAAAATCATCACCCAAAACAAAGAAATTATGTACAGATATATGTGATGTAAATGGTAACTAATTAGCTCCAGTTTTACTATGTACACTGCAAGAGTACTCAAAATGCCTTTTTACCGTTAAAATAATTTAACTCCAATTTGCAAATTTTTTTCTGATTAGGTATGACCGATATGTTTCCAATTTAACTGAAGTAAAAAAAGGCCATAAAACACTGAAGAACTGAATCGCAATCCTTAATATTTAAAACATATAAAACACATTATTTTAATTCTATTGTATACTTTTGGTGGGTTCTACCATTAAAAATGATCCCATTTCAAAAAGGGTAAAGCTTAGATGGTATATGAGGCTGTGAGGTTAATTTTTAAATATTCGCAATATATATTTCTGAAAAAAATTGCAATATATAATGTATGATAAAAATTTAAAACAATCAATATTTAGAATGACCATTGGAGTATTCATATTAAGTAAGAGTCTATGTCTACAGTTTTCTTTTGGAAACAAGATACTTGACCATTCAGTAATTGCACTTGCACTATCAAGATGTTTTTAATTACTATAGTTTACAGTATTATGGTATTTTCTTCAGGTGGTTCTTTTCTGAAGTATACTTCCAGTATTGTTCTGCATATTCCTTTATTTTGAGTCGGATTAACAAGGAGAAGGCTGGCTTGGTTATCACATTCTAAACGTTTCTGCAACATTGTAAAAGTATTTAATTAAAGTCTTTTGTGAACATGAAGCTGACCTTTTGTAGAAACTGATAAGATATACAATAGCTCTTTGATCCTCTTACTTGTCTGGTGCTTAAGGTAGCCGATTAACTTTCTGTTAAGCAACTTATGTGAAGTTTTAGCTCTGTTTTTCTTGCCAGCAAGTCATCAGTTCTGTATGAAAAGATGGATTAATACTGATAACATCAAGTAATTAACAGAAGGTGGTTTGAATTGAGAGCATAATTTGCGTAAGGATCATATGGTGAAGGAAGGTTAATTTCTTAACTGAGAGGGATATTTAAGAGGATGAAAGAGAAAGGAAAGTGGCTTCTTTTTCCTTGAGAGGATTATAGGATTGTTATCTTATTTTCTTTGAGAAGGTAGATAGGCTTTCTCCCTGTATATGTGAGTGTCATGTGCAATGAGCCATTAAAAGTGTATAATGAATAAATTCAAGGCATGAAATTACTTATAGCTAGGATAAAAAAAGGAAAAATGTAAATGCTTATTTTTCTGCAGTAAACAGGCATTGATTTTCAGTGTGCACCTCACAAGACAAGAATTTGTGTTAGACCGAAAAGAGATGCCACCCTAGTTGGAATATGTTAAGAACCATATATTTTTAAATAACTGTTTTATTTTCTGGTTCAGTTTAATTTTCCTTGAAAATAAGTATTTGATTTACTGTCAAGCCAAAATCCACTCAACCCTGGTTTTGGGTCTCCATTCTTAAAAAAATTGAATACATGTATATCAGAATCACTGTCTTTCCTTGTTAATCTAATTTTTGTCTATTAAATGCTTGTCTCACTCATGCCAATCTTCCATACAAGTAACATTAGCAATCACCAAGGTACTGCACCAGAACATTGATGGCATTTGTAGAGAAAACAGTACTTCATATAATGAGATTATTCATTATAAGTGATATTTACAAGGCTGAGGGTTGAAATAACAGCTACAAGCTTTGTATAGATTTTAATTTAAGCTTGTGCTGCATTTTGTGCCTTATCTTGATTAAGTAACACCAAAGAGCCAGAATCTAATATATATAAAGACTATAGAGCCTTTAATGTGAAGCTTTGCAAACACAATTTTCTTTTAGAGGACATGATGAATCTCAGTACTACAGTTTCTTGTTGCCTACTTAGCATGCAGTTTCATTCAACTTTTAATGTACTAAGTAAGTCTGTGCTGTTTGAAAAATTGTAATCGGAGAGTTTATTCTTCTTCTTTCAGCATCTCCCGTTAGGGGTTGCCACAGTGGATAATCTTGTTCCATATCTTCCTGTCCTCTACATCTTGCCCTGTCACACCCATCACCTGCATGTCCTCTCTCACCACATCCATAAACCTTCTCTTAGGCTCTCCACTTGCCTGGCAGCTCTATCTTTAAGCTTCCTTTTCCCAATATACCCAGCATCTCTCCTCTGCACATATCTAAACTAACGCAATCTCGCCTCTTTGACTTTGTCTCCCAACCCTCCAACCTGAGCAGACTCTCTAATGTTATAATCTTGTCCATCCTTGTTATACCCAATGCAAATCTTAGCATCCTTGACTCTGCCACTTCCGGCTATGTCTCCTGCTTTCTAGTCAGTGCCACCGTCTCCAACCCATATAACATAGCTGGTCTCACTACGGTCCTGTAGATCTTCCCTTTCACTCTTACTAATAACTGTCTGTCACAAATTACTCCTGACACTCTTCTCCACCCATTCCACCTTGCTGGCACTGTCTTTTTCACCTCACTTCCACAATCCCCGTTACTCTGTACTGTTGATCCCAAGTATTTAAACTCATCCACCTTCGCCAATTCTACTCCCTGCATCCTCACCATTCCACTGACCTTCCTCTCATTCACACACACATATTCTGTTTTGTTCCTACTGACCTTCATTCCTCTCCTGTCTAGAACATATCTCCACTTCTCCAGGGTCTCCTCAACCTGGTCGCTACAGATCACAATATCACCAGCAAACATCATAGTCCAAGGGGACTCCTGTCTAATCTCATCTGTCAACCAGTCCATCACTGTTGCAAATAAGAAAGGGCTCAGAGCCGATCCCTGATGTAATCCCACCTCCACGTTGAATGCATATGTTACTCCTACCATAGACCTTACCACTGTCACACTTCCCTCGTACATATCCTGTGCAACTCTTACATACTTCTCTGCCACTCCTGACTTCCTCATACAATATCACAACTCCTTTTGAGATAGCCTGTCATATGTTTTCTCCAGGTCCACAAAAACACAATACAACTCCTTCTGGCCTTCTCTATACTTCTCCATCAACACCCTCAGAGCAAACATTGCATCTGTTGTGCTCTTTCTTAGCATTAAACCATACTGCTGCTCACTAATCATCACCTCCCTTCTTAAACGAGCTTCCACTACTCTTTCCCATAACTTCATGCTGTGGCTCATTAATGTTATCCCCTGTTGTTACTACAGCTCTGCATATCCCCTTTATTCTTAAAAATTGGTACCAGTACACTTCTTTTCTCACTTTACTAGATTCCAGTAAACAGTCTGGTAAGAAACTTCACTGCCATCTCTCCTAAACACCTCCATGCTTCCATAGGTATGTCAAGTGGACCAAACGGCCTTTCCATTCTTAATCCTCTTCATAGCTGTCCTTACTTCCTCCTTGCTGATCCGTTGCACTTCCTGATTCACTATCTCCACATCATCCAACCTTCTCTGTCATTCTCTTCATTCATCAGCCTCTCGAAGTACTCTTTCCATCTTCTCAACGCACCCTCCTTGCTTATGAGCATGTTTCCATCCTTATCCTTTATGACCCTAACCTGCTGCACATCTTTCCCAGCTCGGTCCCTCTGTCTAGTCAATCGGTACAGGTCCTTTTCTCCCTCCTTAGTGTCCAGCCTCTCATACAACTCATCATACACCTTTTCTTTAGCCTTCACCACCTCTCTCTTCACCTTCCGCCTTATCTTCTTGTATACTTGTCTACTTTCTCCATCTCTCTGACTATCCCACTTCTTATTCGCCATCCTCTTCCTCTGTATACTCTCCTGTACTTCCCTATTCCACCACCAGGATTCCTTTTCCTCCTTCCTCTGTCCAGATGTCACACCAAGCACCCTTCTTGCTGTCACCTTTACTACTTGCTGTAGTTGCCCAGCTGTCTGGTAACTCTTCATTGACACCTAGTGCCTGTCTTACCTCCTCCCTAAACTTAACCTTGCAGTCTTCCTTTTTCAACTTCCACCATTTGATTCTTGGCTCTGCCCTCACTCTCTTCCTCTTTTTGATCTCCAACATCATCCTACAGACCACCATCCTATGCTGCCTAACTACACTTTCCCCTGCCACCACTTTGCAGTCTTTAATCTCCTTCAGATTGACTCTTCTGTATAGAATATAATCTACCTCTGTGCATCTTCCTCCACTCTTGTATGTCACCCAATGTTCCTTCCTCTTCATAAAATATGTATTCACTACAGCCATGTCCATCTAAATCCACTATCTTCTGACCTCCTTTATTCTCTCCTTGACACCATACCTACCCTTCACCTCCTCCTCTCTACTGTTCCCTTCACCCACATGTCCATTGAAATCCGTTCCTATCACTAGTGTCTATCCCTTGGGTACACTATCCATCACTTCATCCAAATCACTCCAGAAATCTTCTTTCTCATCCATCGCAAACCCAACTTGCGGGGCATATACACTAACAACATTCATCATCACACCTCCATTTTCCAGCTTCATAATCATTACTCTGCCTGACACTCTCTTCACTTCCAAAACACTCTTGACATACTGTTCCTTCAGAATAACCCCTACCCCATTTCTCCTCCTATCCACACCATGAGAGAATAATTAGAATCCACCTCTGATCCACCTGGCCTTACCCCCTTCCATTTTAGTCTCTTGCACGCACAATATGTCAGTCTTCCTTCTCTCCATCATATTGCCTAACACTCTCTCCCTTCTTACCAGTCATACTGCCAACAATCAAAGTTCCTACCCCCAGTTCCACTCTGTTTACCTTCCTTCTCTCCTCTTTCCTCCGGACATGTCTCCCTCCTCTTCTTCTCCTTCTTTGGCCAACAGTATCCCAATTTCTGCCGGCACCCTGTTGGCTAACAGTACTGGTGGCGGTTGTTGTTAACCCGGGATTCAACCGATCCAGTATGGAAATCTGTATTGTTGTCCACATGTTGATCTGGCAAAATTTTAAACCGGATGCCCTTCTTGACGAAACCCTCCCCATTTATCCGGGTATGGGACCGGCACGAAGAAACACACTGTGGCTGGGTTGTAGAGGTTAAAACTGACAAAAATTCTATGCAATTTTCACATATGATTTGGAAGAAAATGCAGTGCAAATTAGATAAGAGAAATTTTGAATTTTTTAAAAATTATCTCTTGCAAAGTGGTAGACTGTGTCTAAAATTTGGAGTAACTTTTTACAGGGGGGCTAATTACTGAGGACCACATAAGATATAATACCAGTGCTGGGGTCTCAATACAATAATATTATTTTTTTTGTTTTAAAATGGTAATTCATTTCATTTTTGGTGTATGGTGCTTTTATTCCTTTTTTATTTAAATTAAGTTTAAGTTGAATTCATATCTGTCTAAGCAAAAATAATTTTTCAAGAATTAATTAATGAATTGATTAATCGTGTGTGATTTACACTTTGATTAATCTTGAAAGAAATTACAGATGTTGCAGCGGCAGTCAGATGACAATGATGTATGTCAGTGTGAAGTTCAGGCACACAAGTAAAAGATCAACACCAGCACCACGTTTGCAGAAAGACATTATAGAGTGCAGTGGCTGTTTGGCTGAAACAGCTGCACACATGGACCAGTCTTTTCTTGAAGTGCTCTTTTTATTAGCCAGAGTGGCAAAAAGATGGTATATGTTGTTGTCAGTGATGGCCAGTATTAAGTGTCCTCTTAATTATAGCATCCAGAGAGTTCAGGACAAAAGCAGACTTTTTTGTCGGACTGTTGAGTTGGCTGGTATCACCTTTAGTAATTTTTAGCCCTAGCATACAGATAAAATTGGAACTACTAGAAGAAAGTGATAGGGCATCTTAGAGATTAACATTTTTAAAAAATTACCTTCAGAAATAGTCAGAGATAAGAGTAGAGGTCTAAAATGTTGAAAGAGTTGTCTTCAGTTTTTATCTTTCTAGCAGTGTTTATATCAGAGGTGTACATTACAGGTTTGTATAAAAGTGTATATTATGCATTCAGCATTTGCTTACACGCAGTAGAAGCTGAGTTAAGCTATTATCAATTAAAGGTTGTATGTGCAATATATTTATTGTTGATGCCTTTTTTTCTCTCTTGAACAAGGGGGCACCAGAATTTCAGCCACATGTACCTGTAAACTTCAATCAGCCACCAAGGCACCATCATCCAGAACCTTGGAGACCACCACCACCACCACTACCACCACCTCCACCATCAGCACCTACTCAGGAAAGAGATCCATTTTTTATTGGAGGTATATAATCTAGGACGACTATAGGATACATGCATGAAGTGAACATTACTTCTAAGTAGCTGATATTCTATGTGCTCTTTTTATGTTTGGTAGAGTTGAGGTAGAAAAAAATTGTCCAATGTTATATTTTTCCTCTTAGTATATTGGTACCATGTGAACATGTATTAGGATTTTTCTGTGTTTTTTTTTTTTTTTTTTTTTCTTTTCATATAAACACAGCAATTATTAACACTAGAATTACCAGAGCCTACGAAAAAACTTGTAGATCCATCCCATCTTAAATCGCTTCTTAAATCCGTTCGCAGCTCTCCGCCAGCGTCTTTTGTCTTCTAAATGTGCAGGTAAAGACAAGCTGCAAGCAGCCGGCTATTCTTTTTTTTTTTATTTCTTTTTTTATTTCATATAAACACAGCAATTATTAACACTAGAATTACCAGAGCCTACGAAAAAACTTGTAGATCCATCCCACCTTAAATCGCTTCTTAAATCCGTTCACAGCTCTCCGCCAGCGTCTTTTGTCTTCTAAATGTGCAGATAAAGACAAGCTGCAAGCAGCCGGCTATTCCATCTCCCCACTGACTTACAACATACACGAACTTCTCCCAGCTCATGCCTTGATTGATTATCTGGGATTGAAGTGGAGTTTTAGAGTGGAAATAATAGATTGTTATTTGGAACACACGCATTTCATGTGTGTTCCGTTTCTACAGTTATCTGTGTGAACACATTTTTAAAACAGAAATGTTTTTCATATTCTAGTAGTAAATGACAAAATGTAGACATAAACTATATGTGTGAAGCCTGAAGTCCAAATATCAAAGAAACGCAAGTGCGCTTTTATTCAAAAATATAACTGCAGGAAAAAAAGCCGCCTTAGCATGCAACATTAACACACATTTATTATGACTGCCGTGGTGGCGCAACAGTATCCGCTGCTGACAGGGAATCAAAAGGTCACGAGTTCGATCCTGCACAACTCCCTTTTGAGAAGTGAACTGCTCTCATTCTTACTATTTTAGAATAAAAACATACGTTTGATTTCAGTCTGCAACAGCCGGTGTAATTTATGATACTTGTAAAGGTTAGCTTTGTCTTTTTATTTTTTTTTAATTCACTTTCCATTTTGTCAGTCGCGTTCAGGATCCTTCCCCTCCCCATCTGACACTGCTGTTTTCACATAAAGACACGCTATAGCTCTGCAGTGTATCACGATACATACTACTGCTGTTTCTTTTGTACTCCAGGACATGCAGAGGAAAGCATAGTAAAGAGCAGTAACTTCAGCGCTATATGAAATCATCAGACACTCCCCATCTGACACTGCTGTTTTCACATAAAGACGCGCTATTATGCAATATTATTTTTTAAACAAACAGCGTCAGATCGGGTATTAATTTATACTGCCGCTGTTAGAGTCAGATCAGAAGCTGAATGAGCTCCTGTTCTGACTCCTAAGTAAAAATCATGAATTAATCAACAGAAATAACCGCGATCAACATATTTAAACTTAACGATTTACAGTGCATACCAATTTATAAATTTTATGTCCGTTTGAGGTTTAAAAGAAAAAAAACCAACACTTTCCCCACAGCTGGGAATCAAACTCGGGTCTCTGTGGTACAGTAGGGTTGCTGCTCTCTGAGTCAGCAAATCTTAACGTTACACCACGGAAGGTGTATCGATCTTGAACCTTTTGTGAAAGTGTTTATTTGATCTTTGGACTTCAGGCTTCACACATTCTATAGTTTATGCCTACATTTTGTAACATTTATTACTAAAATATGAAAAAAGTTTCTGTTTTAACAATGTGTTTACACAGATTACTGTACAAACGGAACACACATGAAATGCATGTGTTCCAAATAATGATCTATTATTTCCACTGTAAAACTCCAGCAGTTCAGTCACTCCCAGGTAATCAAACGAGGCATGAGCTGGGAAAACTTATTGAATGTTCTGCGACGGTGGGGGATGGAGTAGCCGGCTGCTTGCTGCTCGTCTTAATCGGCACATTTAGAAGACAAAAGATGCTGGCAGAGAGGTGAGAATGGTTTTAAGGTGGGCTGGATCTATGAGTTTTTTCATAGACTCTAGTAATTCTAGTGTTAAGCCAGAACATGAAGAGACTTTGTATTGGCACTTACAGTACATAATAAAATGTATTACTTCTAGATTCCCAAAGATGGTGCACTGCTACACTGTAAACGTTAGCACTTCTGCAGATATTTCTATGCTAGATGTGCTATTCAAGCTTAATATGAAACATGCAGCTTACAAGCATCCTTGATGTATTCAAGGAGAGGTCAGAGAATCAGAAAACCCAGCTGAAATTGCTCATTGCATTTAGCTGCAGTTTTTGCTGTGTCATTTGCTCTTGTCCTGATTTATCAATATTCATTTCCATATAAACTGTAAATCAAGCCTGAGTTGCAGATAAACTATATGTGTAAAAGGCTAATTCTCAAATATACAAAGTTCAAAATAACATAAATAACTGCATATTTAAAATGTCAACCTTATTGAACACCCTTTATACAGTTATTCATTTTCCTTAGTATGAGACCAAAAGTGTTTTGTTTTTTGATTGGTATTCCTAGTCTTTTGATTCTGCCTACATGATTAATCATATCTTGCAGTACTTTAGACTTTTCTTTCAAACCCATTCATTACTGTTAATGATGTGGTCTGAACTTAATTAAGTCACAATAAATGACAATTGATAATCTGCTCAAACTGGTAACACAAACAATTCTGTTACCTCTTGTAAAAAATGAATTGCATAAGCACTCAGTGTCTTGTTTTGAAAAAGTTTATAAACCCTTTGTGTTTAATAACTGTTATCTTCTTCTTTAGCAGCAGTACTCTGTACAGAGTCTTGAAGCATCAAACAAATACTATGTGTCTGGAGTAAACAGTGAATGAATTTAGCTTAAATGAAAGTGAGAATAATTAGATGGTTCATGATGTGTGAAATTTCTGAACAAGTCCAGTTCTACAAAAGCAGTGGTGCTTATATTAACATTGTCTGACTAATAGCAAGTCTGTGGTTATGGTATATAAACATCTATGGCCTGGTTTATACTTCATGCACTTCGTGCGACTGTGGACGCTACTGCTACGCAAACGGTGTACTGTATGTAAAGTATGCATACTTTACATAAATATGGAAAATTCCACTAGGTGGCAGTGTGAGATATCATCACATTGAGAAAACAATGTTCTGCTTCGCTGTGTAGTGAATTACCTGAAACATCCATTAAATTTCCAGGACACCTTGCCACAGTATCTCTGAAAAGGATGGATGTTTAATGATTACATCCATCAATCCAGGGTTGTACCCATTCCAGTAAGCATTGGGCACAAGGTGAATTCAAGAACACATATACACTAGCGTCATTTTAGCATCACCAAATCCCCAAACCTGCATATCCTTGGAAGGGAAATGTAAGCAAATTGTGGAAATCCAACAGGAAAACATGCAAACTCCAGGCAGGGAACACCAGGGATGTGACTACCTGCAAGGCAGCAGCACTACCACGCTGCCACCATACCACCTTCACATGTGTAATTATTAACAGTATTATTTAAATGAAGTTAATGATTTGTTTGTAAAATGTAACATACATGCTTTAACACATTTCATCATGAAAGTGATATCAAGTATTAACTTAAGGATACTAAATGACCTGGAATATCATAAATGTATCATATTCTGTGTGGCAATCACTGCCGACCGCTTTAATCACGAGATACTCTTCTTTTTTCATCTCCCTGTCCCCTTTTTTTTCTGCGGCTCAAATATGCTTTTGTGAGGGTGATTAAAAAAAAAAAAAGACTGCATAGAAAATGGTATGTGAGACCTTTAAAATGTGTTATGTCATTACGATGTGGAATATCCGACGCTTGTATTGCTTATGTGAGAAATAGATGAAAAACAGCATCACAAATACATTTGTATGTCTTCATTTAAGTTTAATGATTTGCTTCACCACATCGAACCATTCATACCATGAAAAGCCTCCTATAAAGATCCCTGTTAAACAAATGTTTGTTTTCTGTGCAGAAAACATATTACATATATTAAAAATTAGCCTGTTGCAAAGGAAAAGTGTTATTCTAGACCAAGATTAGACTTTTCATTTGAAGACTAACTTGACTAGTGGTAAAAGTGAAAAATGCATCTCCACCAGATCTATATGGTCTCTATTGTTCACAGTTATGATGCTGCAGTCAAGGTAAATTTGAGGATGCAAGTATTATAAAGAACTCTAGGTTATGCATGAGTTAAACAGTTTGTTGGCACACCCAGTGAAAAAGAGGTTAAAAAAAGCTTATGTTAAGCAGATGATGCAGATTTAAAAGTGCATCTCAATAAATTAGAATATCATCGAAACTTCATTTATTTCAGTAATGCAATTCAAAAAAATAAAACTCATATAGATTCATTACACACAGAATGATATATTTCAAGCATTTATTTATTTTCATTTTGCTGATTATGGCCTACAAGTAATGAAAATTCAGTATCTCAGAAAATTTGAATATTGCATAAGGCCAATAAAAAAAAAAAGATTATTTGATACAGAAATGTTGGCCTACTGAAACGTATGCCTTTGTACGTACTCAATACTTGATTGTGGCTCCTTTTGCATGAATTACTGCATCAATGCAGTGTGGCATGGAGGCGATTGGCCTGTGGTACTGCTGAGGTGTTATGGAAGCCCAGGATGCTTTGATAACAGCCTTCAGCTCGTCTGCATTGTTGGGTCTGGTGTGTCTCATCTTCCTCATGACAATACCCCATAGATTCTTTATGGGGTTTAGATCAGGCGAGTTTGCTGGCCAGTCAAGCACAGTGACACCATGGTCATTAAACCAGGTATTGGTACTTTTGGCAGTGTAGGCAGGTGCCAAGTCCTTTTGGAAAATTAAATCAGCATCTCCATAAAGCTTGTCAGCAGAGGGAAACATGAAGTGCTCTTAAATCTCCTGGTAGACTTCTGTGCTGACTTTGGACTTGATAAAACAAAGTGGACCAATACCAGCGGATGACATGGCTCCCCAAATCATCACTGACTGTGGAAACTTCACACTGGACCTCAGGCAACTTCCTCCAGACTCTGGAACCTTGATTACCAAATGAAATGCAAAATTTACTTTCATCTGAAAAGAGGACTTTGGACCAATGAGCAACAGTCCAGTCTGTTTTCTCCTTAGCCCAGGTAAGACGCTTCTGACATTGTCTCTGGTTAAGGAGTGGCTTGCCACAAGAAATGCGAGAGTTGTAGCCCATGTCCCGGATACGTCTATGTGTGGTGGCTGTGGAAGCACTGATTCTAGCCGCAGTCCACTCCTTGTGAATCTCCCCCAAATTCTTGAATGGGCTGCGCTTCACAATCCTCTCAAGGCTGCTGTTATCCCTGTTGCTTGTGCTCCTTTTTCTGTCACATTTTTTCCTTCCACTGAACTTTCCATTAATTTGCTTAGATACAGCACTCTGTGAACAGCCAGCTTCTTTAGCAGTGACCTTTTGTGGTTTACTGTGCCAATGACTGTCTTCTGGACAACTGTCAAGTCAGCAGTCTTCCCCATGCTTCTGTTGGTTACTGAATCAGACTGAGAAACCATTTAAAGGCTCAGGACACCTTTGCAGGTGTTTTGGGTTAATTAGCTGAGTGAAGTGTGACACCATGAGTCTAGAATATTGAACTTTTTCACATTTTTCAAATTTTCTGAGATACTGAATTTTGGGTTTTCATTAGCTATAAGCCATAATCATCAAAATTAAAAGAAATAAAAGCTTGAAATATATCACTGTGTGTAATGAATCTATATAATATGAGTTTCACTTTTTAAATTGAATCACTGAAATAAATGAACTTTTTCGATAATATTCTAATTTATTCTGATGCACCTGTATGTAGACAAAACACTCTATAAACAGTAAATGTCTAACAACACAGATGCCACCCCAACAGAACATCTGCCAACATGTCTAAACTAATAAATATGGTTAATGTTTCTTTGTATTTTTAAATGCCAAACATGTCACATCAAATAAAGTTAACATTACGGTGTAATTGTAAATGTCAAAATTGCTATAACAGAATATAGTTTCAGCTTTTTAACATATAGTAGACCACAGTTTTGAATTGATAGAAATGAGTCTAACTCACCCCTCCTTTAACCGTCACCTTATTGTGGTGGAGGGGGTTGCGTGTCCCAATGATCCTAGGAGCTCTGTTGTCCGGGGCTTTATGCCCCTGGTAGGGCCACCCAAGGCAAACTGGTCCTAGGTGAGGGATGAGACAAAGAGCGGTTAAACAAACCTCCTATGAAGAAAAACAATTTTGGACGGCGTTTTCCCTTGCCCGGACGCGGGTCACCGGGGCCCCACTCTGGAGCCAGGCCTGGAGGTGGGGCTCGATGGCGAGCGCCTGGTGGCCGGGCCTGCACCCATGGGGCTCGGCCGGGCACAGCCCGAAGAGGCAACGTGGGTCCCCCTTCCCATGGGCTCACCACCTATGGGAGGGGCCAAGGAGGTCGGGTGCAGTGTGAGTTGGGTGGTGGCCGAAGGCGGGGACCTTGGCGGTCCGATCCTCGGCTACAGAAGCTGGCTCTTGGGATGTGGAATGTCACCTCTCTGAAGGGGAAGGAGCCTGAGCTAGTGCGCGAAGTTGAGAGGTTCCGGCTAGATATAGTCGGACTCACCTCGACGCACAGCTTGGACTCTGGAACCAATCTCCTTGAGAGGGGCTGGACTCTGTACCACTCTGGAGTTGCCCCCGGTGAGAGGCGCCAAGCAGGTGTGGGTATACTGGGTATACTTATTGCCCCCCAACTTGGAGCCTGTACATTGGGGTTTACAGCAGTTCGGAGTACCCACCCTTTTTGGAGTCCCTGGAGGGGGTTCTAGAGGGCATACCTTCTGGGGACTCCCTCGTTCTGCTGGGAGACTTCAATGCTCACGTGGGCAATGACAGTGAGACCTGGAAGGGCATGATTGGGAGGAATGGCCCCCCTGATCTGAACCCGAGCGGTGTTTTGTTATTGGACTTCTGTGCTCATCACGGATTGTCCATAACGAACACCATGTTCAAGCATAGGGATGTTCATATGTGCACTTGGCACCAGGACACCCTAGGCCTCAGTTCGATGATCGACTTTGTGGTCGTGTCGTCGGACTTGCGGCCACATGTCTTGGACACTCGGGTGAAGAGAGGGGCGGAGCTGTCAGCTGATCACCACCTGGTGGTGAGTTGGCTTCGATGGTGGGGGAGGATGGCGGTCAGGCGTGGTAGGCCCAAACGTGTTGTGAGGGTCTGCTGGGAACATCTGGCAGAGCCCCCTGTCAGAAGTAGCTTCAACTCCCACCTCCGGCAGAACTTCGACCACATCCCGAGGGAGGTGGGGGACATTGAGTCCGAATGGGCCATGTTCCGTGCCTCTATTGTTGAGGCAGCTGACCGGAGCTGTGGCCGTAAGGTGGTCGGTGCCTGTCGTGGCGGCAATCCCCGAACCCGTTGGTGGACACCGGCGGTGAAGGATGCCGTCAAGCTGAAGGAGGAGTCCTACAGGACCCTTTTGTCCTGTGGGACCCCGGAGGCAGCTGATAGGTACCAGCAGGCCAAGCGGAATGCGGCTTTGGTGGTTGCGGAGGCAAAAACTCGGGCGTGGGAGGAGTGTGGGGAGGCCATGGAGAACGACTTTCGGACGGCTTCGAGGAGATTCTGGTCCACCATCCGGCGTCTCAGGAAGGGGAAGCAGTGCAGTGTCAACACTGTATATGGTGGGGATGGTGCGCTGCTGACCTCGACTCGGGACGTTGTGGGTCGGTGGGGGGAATACTTCGAAGACCTCCTCAATCCCATTAACATGCCTTCCAATGAGGAAGCAGAACCTGGGGACTCAGAGGTGGGCTCCCCCATCTCTGGGACTGAGGTCACCGAGGTGGTCAAAAAACTCCTTGGTGGCAGAGCCCCGGGGGTGGATGAGATACGCCCGGAGTTCCTCAAGGCTCTGGATGTTGTAGGACTGTCTTGGCTGACACGCCTCTGCAACATCGCATGGACATCAGGGACAGTGCCTCTGGATTGGCAGACTGGGGTGGTGGTCCCCCTCTTTAAGAAGCGGGATCGGAGGGTGTGTTCCAACTACAGAGGGATCACACTCCTCAGCCTCCCTGGAAAAGTCTATTCAGGGGTCCTGGAGAGGAGGATCCGTCGGATAGTCGAGCCTCGGATTCAGGAGGAACAGTGTGGTTTTCGTCCTGGTCGCGGAACAGTGGACCAGCTCTATACCCGTAGCAGGGTCCTGGAGGGTGCATGGGAGTTTGCCCAACCAGTCTACATGTGTTTTGTGGGGTACCGGCCCCCCTGATAAGGACTGTTCAGTCCCTGTACGATCGGTGCCAGAGCTTGGTCCGCATTGCCGGCAGTAAGTCGAACCCGTTTCCAGTGAGAGTTGGACTCCGCCAGGGCTGCCCTTTGTCACCGATTCTGTTCATAACTTTTATGGACAGAATTTCTAGGCACAGCCAGGGCGTTGAGGGGGTCCGGTTTGGTGGGCTCAGGATTGGGTCACTGCTTTTTGCAGATGATGTTGTCCTGTTTGCTTCATCAGGCCATGATCTTCAGCTCTGTCTGGATCGGTTCGCAGCCGAGTGTGAAGCGGCTGGGATGGGAATCAGCACCTCCAAATCCGAGACCATGGTCCTCAGCCGGAAAAGGGTGGAGTGCCCTCTCAGGGTTGGTAGCGAGATCCTGCCCCAAGTGGAGGAGTTCAAGTATCTCGGGGTCTTGTTCACGAGTGAGGGAAGAATGGAGCGTGAGATCGACAGGCGGATCGGTGCGGCATCCGCAGTAATGCGGGCGCTGCATCGGTCTGTCGTGGTGAAAAAGGAGCTGAGCCGCAAGGCGAAGCTCTCAATTTACCAGTCGATCTATGTTCCTACCCTCACCTATGGTCATGAGTTATGGGTAGTGACCGAAAGAACGAGATCGCGAATACAAGCGGCTGAAATGAGTTTCCTCCGCAGGGTGTCTGGGCTTTCCCTTAAAGATAGGGTGAAAAGCTCAGTCATCCGGGAGGGGCTCAGAGTAGAGCCGCTGCTCCTCCGCATCGAGAGGAGTCAGATGAGGTGGCTCGGGCATCTGATCAGGATGCCTCCTGGACGCCTCCCTGGTGAGGTGTTCCGGGCACGTCTAACCGGGAGGAGGCCCCGGGGAAGACCCAGGACACGCTGGAGGGACTATGTCTCTCGACTGGCCTGAGAACGCCTTGGGATTCTCCCGGAAGAGCTAGAAGAAGTGGCCGGGGAGAGGGAAGTCTGGGCATCTCTGCTCAAGCTGCTGCCCTCGCGACCCGACCTCGGATAAGTGGGAGACAATGGATGGATGGATGGAGTCTAACTCAGTTTCTAAGGCATCCAGTTTGATGCGGTACTGTTAATGTAGCCTTAACAAATTCAGTAACGTTTTCTAGTTTGTAAAATATTACTGGCCACTTGTACCCCAAACATTTAAAATGCATGGTCTGCAGAAATTGGGGACAGGTTTTTAGAAAGAACCCCAGTGGGTATAGCCTTTTCAGTGGCAGATTTTTGCTTTGTGCCCTCCCTCACCTTAACCTGTTGTGTATAGGGGAGGAGCGAATGCTTTAGATTTGTAAAAAAAAGAAATTCTATCCGTTTTCGATGGATCTCAACGTTTTTGGGTCCCTTGATACCGAAAACACCGATATCTCAATGATGGGTGTGTGTCTGTCTGTTTCTGTGTCACAGTTTCTTCAGGACAGTCTAGAGCCAAAACGGCTGCATGAGAAAATACCAAACTCGGAACTTGAGCCTGTTATGAGAAGACAATGTCCTGATTAGTTTTTAAATCATATCGTGCATGAGAAAGGGGCACTCTAGAGGAACCTTCAAATACCATAATTCTACAATTAATTATGAATTCTTCTCATCAATTGCTATCGTAATGATCTATTTTATGATTAGATCAGCATCAGCGGGGTAAATAATTACTGAAATGTTATTGAATAGTTCAAGTAATTTGGTTCCTATGGCGCAAAGCCTACTGAAGATCATTTCCGAATTTTTCATTAACAAAATTTTATTGAGTTGCCTTCAGAGTGGTATATTCTAATCCAGAGAATCACCCTGGACCATCACCTTAACATGGTGGTGGGGCTTGTGCACCTTACGGATAAAGTAAGAGCTAGGTCACCTGGAGCATTATGCTTATGGTTAAGCCTCCTTTGGTAAAACAGGTTTGGACTGAAAGATTAGACAAAGATCAGTTCCCAGTGACCCTCATGACAGTACAAATTAAAAAAAAAAAAACAGTGTACCCTGCCTGGGATAGGGATATCTGGGCCCTCTTTTGGAGCCTGGTGTGGGGGTGGCATTCGCCGGCCATCTCCTTAGTGTTACATTTTGTTTTAAAAAAAAAAATGTAAAATACGTTGCATTTTTTTCTCTTGTAAAAATTACACTCTTGTTAAATTTCATCTTTGTACTATAAAACATTCAAAACACTAAAAGTACAAACTAAAAAGTGTAGAAAGTATAATAATAATAATAATTCTTTGCATTTATATAGCGCTTTTCTCACTACTCAAAGCGCTCAGCAATGAAACAACAATAATGATGATAATGAATAATATGAACAGCACATTGCAAATGTGTGAGTGATGCAAGCTTCACTTTTGGATTCACTGGAATCACTTTTGGTTTCACTGACCATTTCAATTTCACTCCCTGAAGATAGATTTACCTCATAATCACTGCTGATGATGGGTGCTTCTTACGAGATGTCATTATGAGGCTAGGAAAAGAATGTGTCTACTCTGTTGCCCAGGTACCACTTGGGCCTGGCGCTTATGCAAGACATGCCTTCACCGTTGCCCGAGTAGTGCTTGGCACTAATGCTGTTGGCAATTTTACAGCCTGAGTAATCCTCGGGTCTTATGCGAGATGCTGCTGGCTGCTCCAAGAGGTCCCATGGACACCAAAGAGCAGCAGTAGGAGAAGGGAAACAGGGCTTGCGAGGTTCTCCGCCAATGCCAAATAATGGCATTGGAGATGCAAGCCAGAAAAAGGTTGACCGTGCTTACTTTTGCTGCTAAGCAGACCTTTAAAAGGTGAGCAGGGAGACACAGAGAGGGAAGAATGCAGTTTGGCTTGTTATTTTATTTTTTTTGTACAGATCCTGACTATGTTTTAAAACTTGATTTTAACCAATTTATGTATCTTATTATTTAATGGATATTTAACCACCACGAACATGGTTTTTAATTATGGATTATTTTATTTACTGAAAACTGCACTGCACTTTATTTTTAAAAATACTTTAGTGTATAATTTCCTGTCCCAACTTAATGCCAAAATATAATTATGAAAAATGCTTACAAACTTGACTTGAATAGAAAAACAAAGGTAAATGAATACAATTTGAGGTCTAGCAGTGTACCTATTACTGACAAGTACGCTGTTAAGTAGCTCATCTGATTATTCTAGCACTAATTTTAATGTATGCAAGTAGTGTTTATTATTTAAAATTACCCCTACTTATGAAAAATTAGCATTTAAGCATGACCTGTATTAGTAAAATAATGCCTAATTTTTTTTCGGTACTCCTTTAAAATTTAGTTTATGCAAGAATTTTTTTTTACATATTATAGGCATATCCAGTTTTCATGTGGAATATTTGCTGTATACCAAAGTAATGCAAAAATATAAGTGTACAAATTTATTTTATGTTAAGGGTACAAATTTATTTTATGTTGAAGGCAACAAAAGTGTATTTGGTTTGGCTTGAACCATGCTTTACTGATGCAAGTAGTCTTTTCAAGTTTAATTACCAAAGATATTCCCTGGTAATTTGTTTAGCAACTTAATTTATATACATATGTGTATTTTTTCATATGTAGATCAAAGATTTCCAGGACAGCATATTTATGATCAGAATCCTCCTTCCCTCATGAGTAACAACCATAATACACCTGGTCCAGCTCCTATGGCTTTCAACCAACCAGGTCCAGGATTTCACCAGCAGGGACAACCATCTATATTCCAAAGAGAAGGACCGATTAGATCTAATCTTCACCCTTCTGGCCCCATGGGCTTACCTCATTATAGTCAGCCTGGAATGGCTACACCTCGTCCTTTCATTCCTCACCGACAGCAGTTTCCCCAAGGCCCTGGTCAGACATTTCCACCTCCCCACTTACAGCTTGGTATGCAAGTACGACACAGAGTAAGTGAAAAATATTACTTTGATTTAAATTTATTATATTTGTTTAGTGTTATGGTGTCTACTTTGGATGTTTTCTTATAAGTTTACATTGTCTATTTATGTCAAAGGTGGCGTTTTGTTTAACTTCTATTCTGCATTTAATAAGTTGCCATCTGATGCTAAACAAAGATTTAACAAATGCCATTGGTTGGTTTGATCCAGAGTTAATGAAGTCAATCCTACTACTTGTCAGTATAATGGAGTCATTTCAAAATTTTGCAGAACTCAAAGCCATTCCTTTTCAGGGCTAATTCCAGTACTGTTGTGTTGCTTTCTTTTGTTATGGAAGTTTGTAATGATATTTGAAAAATGAATATGTGTACTGTATTGCAGTGTAAGAATATTTATGGATTTGACTTGATTTTGGCACTTTGAAAGCTATCTTTTATTAGAGTTAAAAGTGTACTTAACTTTATTCACTTGGATACATTTGTAAATTTTTAAAACCATCCCTTACACTTAAATTTTTCTTTCCAATCTTAAATGGTTCAGGACAAGATTTATCCTTGGCTTTACTATAAATTTTCTAGTTTCGCATGTAATTTGTTTTATTCAGATTATTTCAATAATCAAAAGTGTTTTTAACACAAGTATTTAATATTTGTTGTGTTTATGTTAAATGTGTTTAAAGTTAAAATATATAAGAAAAATACTAATCAATTAATTTTTCTACAGGATGCAAACCTTACTTTAGTACAATTGTAAGGAATACAATCGTTTAAGAATGTATCAGGGCAAGGCATTTGCAAATGCTTCCAAAAATTGAAGAATTGCATGACATACAACATTTTTATTTGATTTACATTTTTATTTGATTTACACCTCTGCTCCACAGTTCCAAATCCACAATTCAGATTAAAGTGTACATTACAGATTTGAATTTAACAGTAAATGCATGCATTTCGGCAACACCATGTAGAAATTAAAACACTGTTTTTACATTTCACTGTGCCATTATGCTCGGGACGCAGCAGAGGCAGGTAGATTAAAGCAGTCATATTTAGTACTTTGTTGCATGTCCCTTGCATGCAATGACTGCTTGAAATCTGCAATTCATAGACATCACCAAGGGCTGATTATCTTTTATGGTGATGCTCTTCTACACTTCTAATACAGCCATCTTCTGCTTGTTTCAGTGGATTTTCCCCTTAAGTTTTCTCCTCTGCATATGGGAGGCATGCTCACTTATATTTAAATTGAGTGACTTGCTTGGCCATTCAAGAATTTTCCATTTTTTAGCATTGGAAAAACATGTGTTGCCTTAGCAGTATGTTTGGGATCATTATCTAATTGTAGGATGACACACCGTCCAATGAGTTTGGAGGTATTTATTGTAATTTAAGCAGGTAACATGTTTCCTCAGAATTAATTGTGCAACTGTCGACAACAGTTTGTACTTGCCATCACTCTAATACAGGTTAATCTTTGGCTTCTCTCTCCACAAGACGTTTTTCCAGAATTTTGCATGCTCTTTCGCAAACTATATTCTGGACATTCTATTTTTGTGGCTAACTAGTGGTTTGTATCTTGCAGTGTGACACCTGTATTTCTGTTCATGAAGTCTTCTGTGGATCTTCTGTCCACATCTGCCTCCTAAAGACAGACATTTAGGGCTTTTTCTTTACCATAGTGAAGATTCTTCTGCCATCAGCAGTAGGTTTCTTCTTTGGCCTACCAATCCCCTTGTAATTACTGAGTTCACAATTTTGTGCATTCTTCTGTGATATTTCAGACAGATACTCCTAAAACCTTACCTAAGGTTTTACCAAGTCTCTAATGGTTTCTTATTTTTGTTTTTCATCCTCATAACAGCTTCTTTCACTTTCATTGACACTTGTCTTTATGTTGCACAAAGTGGCAAAGACTCCAAAGGGTAGAAGAAAGCCTAGGTATCTTATGCCTGAGTTAATGAAGCAATGAAACACACCTGAAATATTATAGAAACCTGTGACAGTAATTGTGCCCTGAAATGGGGGGAGAACCATATTTAAAAATGTGATTTCTACATGGTGTGACCGAAATATATGCATATTCTCTTAAAGTCTGCAATGTGCACTTTAATCATATTGGAATTGTTTGATTTGTAGTTTTAAACTGTGGAGCAGAGAAGTAAGTGAAGGAAAAATGTATCATTAACCCAAACATTGTGAAGGGTCTACTCCTAGCAAATGCGTCAGTTGTTTTTAAGCAGCTACTATAGAAGAACTTCCCATGTTTATAATTACTGTTGTTTATAAAAATTATTTTTTTTCTTGACCTTTCTGTTTTTAAGGGACCTATGCAGCCTCCAAATCCTCCGCCTCCTTCTCCACACTCTCAACCCCAGCACCATGAACACCAGAATTCTCCACATCACCCTCAGCACTCGCATTCACAACAGCAGCCCCTTCATCTTCAGCATCAATTGCATCATCACCACTCAAATCAGCCTGGTCCACTTCGTGCCCGTCTTCTGAACATGCAGCCTCCATTTAGACCACAGCTGCAAAACATCCAGCCACAAAAACCTCCAAGAATGCAGCGTCCAATACAGCGCACTGGGACCATTAGACCAAGATTGGTAAGTTGCTGTATTACAACCTGTGGAAGAATCTTTTGGAAATCTGTATACCTATTGAATAAAGCCTTAACTGAAAGCATTACCATTTTTTGTTTATTTTAATTGCATAATATCCGATAAAAAAAATACTATTGAAGTTGTACATTTCATGTTTAGCTACTTCTTCAGTATGAGAAGTTAAAATAAAGCTCCCAGCTGTTTCAGAAATACATTTAACATAAACACAACAAAAATCTAGCTCTAAACCGATAAATAAAATATAGTTTTCTGTTTGTCAGTCTAGCTCTAAACAGATAAATAAGATAGTTTTCTGT
This sequence comes from Erpetoichthys calabaricus, assembly GCF_900747795.2. Lineage (NCBI taxonomy): Eukaryota > Metazoa > Chordata > Cladistia > Polypteriformes > Polypteridae > Erpetoichthys > Erpetoichthys calabaricus. Next base: position 180,778,503 of record NC_041399.2, on the reverse strand, counting down.
TTGTCATATATAAAGTTCATTTGAACTTCTAAGGACAGTAAAACAGTAGAAATAAATCACTAGATACTTTCTGTACATTCATCCTTTCTTCCGTTAGGCCATCTTTCATTGACAAAGTTGAGTATTTGTTTGACAGAGGAGTAAAAATATGTCTATAGAATGTAATAATACCTATTTTACATACAAACCTAATCTGATATACTGTATGTATTTGCCTTAAGCAGTTGAATCCAATCCTATCCCATGTGCTTTTCATAATTTAAAATATGTTGGTATGTTTTTCATTAACTGTATGTGAGTGAATGCCTGTTTGTTAAGAAATTTCCTTTTAAATAGCTTGATTGCCTGTGTTGTGCCCAGTGTAACTAGCATAAGCTCTGGCCATTTGACTGAATATTTTAATAAGCAACATCAGCAAATGTATTGTTAGTTGGTTTATTCATCCATCCATTTTATGAACTCACTGAATCTGGGGTTAAAGAGTATGGAGAAGTAATAAAAATAAATGCTATAGGGAGGGTGTGTGATGTTGGCAAAAAATTACATCTTGATATTTTCTGGGACTTCGATGATAACAATAGTTAGATAATATTTTGCATCCTTTAAAATGTGGTTGTAAAAGTTGTATTGATTTAGCTTTATCTTGATAATAGGATATTAATTTTAGCTTACTAATGAGATTAATGGAAACAAAAGTTAAGAAAAGCAGATCTTACTTTTTTATTAACTGTTTAATTAAAATCACCTGTCAGAGTATTACTGAGATCAAACAGTGCAAGTATGAGTAAACCATTTCAAAGTGGCCTACAGGATTTACACAAAAAATTATATAAAAACGATTATAAAAAGAACATTTTAAACCAGCTACTTAGCCTTAATGTAAACAAGATATGAATCCAAAGGAAATAAAATACTAATCAGAATTGAAGTACAGGGAATGAACGTTACTGTCTGAATAAACAAACTGCTCTGCTGAAAGGTGAATTGTGCCTCATAGAAATAGGAACAAAGATCTTCACATACTGTACTATAGTGTAAAAATCAGACGTTCTGTCAAATACCGCATATTAGTGAAAAAATAAATAGCATTTGTAAACAGTTTCTGTCATATATAGCACAAAGATAAAAAAAAATATATATATAACATGTTAAACAAATTATTAACTTCAGGTTCTGTCCAATATTGAACAAAGATATCAGGAAATATAAAACAATTGTAAAATATTACTGAGGAAACTTCAAGTTGTGTGACATAAACAATAGTCTGTTCACAGAATGTGGCTTCAGAGCAACACGGTTACATGTTACATTTTCTCCAGTGCTAAAAGACCTCTCAGAAGGGCTGCTTTAGGCAGGTATGCAGTAGTAAATTTTTGAAAGTTTCCCCAGTTTGAGGAGGTGTTTTTAACCACTCAAGTGGATTTACATCACTGTCCACCCTGGGTATGGTCAAGTAGCTATTGATCTCTCTCTCTTTTTTTATAAACTGCTAAAAGATTTTTTTTCCCTTTTTTGTTCCCTCCCTTGTGTCATCACCTCCTCCAGCTTCTGGAGCCATTGGGGCAGGATGGTGTGGAACAAGGAGGCAGGAATCTGTACTAGTGTTTTGAATTTCATTTTGCAGATGGTGAAACAAGTTAGCTGTTGAGCTGTCTTTAACGGCAAACAATTTCTAACATAGTTTGCAGATTGCCGTCTTTTAAGCAACATCAGTCTTTTTAACGCCAAACCACCTCCACGGCTGAGGATGATCAACGTCTTGCAATTAAACCTATCGATGTAGATTACAAGGCTGTTTATCCCTTGGAGCTGTTTGCATTCAGTTTTAGGCAGCTACATTAGCTTCACTTGTAGTGCGCTGACCGTGCACACGTTCAGTAACCTCTCCTATTAGGTTACTTGAGGCCGTGAATGCGTGGACTCTCACTTTACAAAAACAATCAAAAACACACCTTGAATGACATAATCAATAATTTCAGCTCACACATCGTTAGAAAAACAATTAAGATATCATTGTAGACGATACATCGCACACTCCTAGCTGAAGGCAACTTCTGTTGACACTTAATAATAGTTTCAGCATTCTACTCTTTTTCTTGAAAACAGACTTTAAAGTGTTAAAGCTAGACTTTACATTTAATAAACACTTATTGCAGAGCATTGTGAAAGGAATAAAACTTTTTTGAATAAAATGCTTGTACTTTTACACAAACATTTTATTTCTTAAAACCCTTATTAATCAAAATAATGATTGGGTAATGATTTGATTAGCAAAGTAGTTGATTGTTTCAGGCCTCCTTTAAACTTGTAAGAAGTTATGCAGACGTTTCAGTCATATTACAAAACCAAAATCAAATCTTTTAACTATTAAAGACCAGTGAGTTTGTTGGATATTTTGTGTCAACTTTGTTTTATAGTTTTGAATGTTTATATTTGTACAAGAAAGCTTGGTTGTTAATGTAAACAGTATGAGCTGGATTCCTATTATACACGATCTCCTACATAGCCTTAATTTTGAAGAGATGTCAACTGTGTTTTTATGGTATTATAAATTGGCTATCTAAAAATCTTTAATAACCCAGTTTGCTTGGTTAGGTAAGGTAAATCCTCTTTCCTCCACACATTCATTGTTTTAGGCAAGCAATTCTTTAATGAGTGAATTCGCAGTACTTTGTAGAGATTTTTTTTTCATTTTATTGGTAAAATCAAACAAGCATTATTTTGCATTATTATTTCTTTCCATTAAGTAACTGTTTTTCTGCCATTACTTCTTTGTTTCATCTCTCACCAGACTCATACAGTCATGGCCGAAATTATCGGCACCCCTGGAATGTTCCTTGAAAATGCAGCATTTCTCCCAGAAAATTGTTGCAATTACAAATGTTTTGGTATACACATGTTTATTTCCTTTATGTGCATTGGAACAACACAAACAAACAGAGAAAAAAAGCCAAATCTGACATCATTTCACACAAAACTCAAAAACCGGGCTGGACAAAATTATTGGCACCCTCTACTTAATATTTGGTTGCACGCCCTTTGGAAAAAATAACTGAAATCAAGCACTTCCTATAACCATCAACAAGCCTGTTACACCTCTCAACTGGAATTTCTGACCATTCTTCTTTTGCAAACTGCTCGAGGTTTCTCGGATTTGAAGGGCACCTTCTCCCAACAGCAATTTTGAGATCTCTCCATAAGTGTTCAATTGGATTTAGATCCGGACTCATTGCTGGCCACTTCAGAACTCTCCAGTGCTTTGTCTTCAACCATTTCTGAATGCTTTTAGAGCCTAGCCTCTCCATGGTCTTCATCACATCTGATGTCAGAGCAACAGGCCGGAAGTCATTCAGCTCACTAGGACGTGATACCTTTGGGACTGGGGTGATGCAAGATGTTTTCCAAAGCCTCGGGACTCTCCCCTGTTCCAGGCTCAGGTTGAAGATGCGCTGTAGAGGATCCCCCAGCTCCGATGCACAGACCTTCAGCAGTCGTGGCGATACTCCATCTGGACCTGCTGCTTTGCTGGCACGAAGTTTCCTCAGCTCTCTGCTCACCTGCGCTGTTGTAATTATGGGTGGGGATGTCTCTCCTATGCTGGTATCAGCAGAAGGATGTGTGGAGGGTGCAGCACTCCGAGGTGAGAGTGGGTTAGGGTGGTCAAACCTGCTAAAGAAGTTGTTCATTTGGTTTGCTCTCTTCACGTCTCTCTTGATGGTGGTACCCCGCTTCGAGCTGCAGCCAGTGATGATCCTCATCCCATCCCACACTTCCTTCATGCTGTTATTCTGCAACTTCTGCTCCAGCTTTCTCCTGTACTGCTCCTTCGCCGCCCTGAGCTGGACTCGGAGTTCCTTCTGCACGCGTTTGCGCTCATGCTGATCACCGCCTTTAAGAGCCCTTTTCTTCTGGTTCAAAAGGCCCTTGATGTCACTTGTAATCCATGGCTTGTTGTTAGTATAGCAGCGTTCAGTTCTAACTGGAACTACAATGTCCATACAGAAGTTGATGTAATCAGTAGTGCAGTCAACAACTTCCTCAATGTTCTCACTATGTGATCCCTGCAGGATATCCCAGTCTGTAGTTCCAAAGCATTCTCTCAGAGCCTTCTCTGCCTCCGGGGACCACTTCCTGAATGAGCGTGTGGTTGTAGGTAGGACCCTCACTCTTGGTTTGTAGTGAGGCTGAAGCAGAACCAGGTTATGATCTGCTTTCCCAAGCGCAGGCAGCGGGGTGGCGCTGTATGCGTCTTTAACGTTTGCATACAGTAAATCAATAGTCTTATTTCCCTGGGTGTTACAGTCCACATACTGGGAGAAGGCAGATAATGTTTTGTCCAGTGTCACATGGTTAGTCTCCAGCGATTAGCACAAGCGCCTCAGGGTGCTGCGTTTGTAACTTAGCAACAGCAGAATGGATGATGTCACTCGCTGTTTCCACATCCGCCCGAGGAGGGATGTAAACGATAACAACAATGACGTATCCAAACTCTCTGGGCCGCAAACTTACGGCCAACAATTCAATGTCCCTGCAGCAAGTGGAGACTTTGATGTTAACATATCCAGAGTTACACCACCGTGTATTAACATAGAGAGCGAGTCCTCCTCCTTTGTGCTTCCCGCAGATACTTGCATCTCTGTCCACGCTAACTGTGCTAAACCCGGGTAGCTCCACGTTAGCATCTGGGATGGTGGTAGTTAGCCACGTTTTGCAAAAGCACAACAAACTGCATTCTCTGTAGGTTCTGACATTTTTCACCAGCGCAGCCAGTTCGTCGATCTTATTTGAGATTGAGTTCACGTTTCCCAGAATCACAGAAGACACCGAAGGCTTAAAACGCCACTTTCTCGCAAGCCGCTTCTTTTTTAGCTTAGTGCCGGCTCTGCTGCCACGATACCGCCTTCTTACCTCGTCGGGTAAATAGGGAACCTCACCGGCACTGGCATTTGTTCTCAGTGCTCGAAGTTGAGTACTTGAATAGACGAGTCTCGGCGTGTAAAAATCCATGCCCACGTTGTAAAAGTAAGTGTGTCCAGGGAACGAATCCACATAAAATAAAGTGATAGGAGTGATCAATAAAAAAGAGAAAAATAAAAGTAGAAAAATAAAGTCGTACACGGAGCTGCTGAAAAGGCTGCCACTGACACTGCTGCACCCTGAGTCTGCAGAACAGCTTGAATATGTTTTGAAGTTGATTGGGGTTGTTTATCCACCATTCGGACTATCCTTCATTGCAGTCTTTTGTCAATTTTTCTTTTAGCAACAGTGCCATGTGTTGTGAACTTCTTGATTATGCTGCGCACAGTGGACAAAGGAATATGAAGATCTCTGGAGATGGACTTGTAGCCTTGAGATTGTTGATATTTTTCCACAATTTTTGTTCTCAAGTCCTCAGACAATTCTCTGTTCTTCTTTCTGTTCTCCATGCTTAGTGTCGCACACTCAGACACACAACAGAAAGGTTGAATCAACTTTTCTCCATTTTATCTGGCTTCATGTGTGACTGCTATATTGCTAGCACCTGTTTCTTGCCACAGGTGAGTTCAAACGAGCATCATATGCTTGAAATAAAACGATTTACCCACAATTTTGAAAGGGTGCCAATAATTTTGTCCGGCCCATTTTTGGAGTTCTGTGTGACATGTCAGATTTGGCTTTTTTTCCTCTGTTTTTTTGTGTTGTTTCAATGCACATAAAGGAAGTAAACATGTATATACAAAAACATTTGTAATTGCAATAATTTTCTGGGAGAAATGGTGCATTTAATGGGAAAATTCCAGGGGTGCCGATAATTTCGGCCATGACTGTAATTTATCTGCAAGACACACGCACAAACACACATACCTTAAATCTAACATAACATTCTCAATTCTGCTAAGTCTATCAGAATTAAATTGTCATTAATCCGCAAGGATCCAGCTTATCTCTACTTAACAATGTATCTTAACTCATATTAACTCATAGTTTTGGGCCACAAGAACTATATAAATATTCTGAACATAAGATGAAATTTAAATGAAGATTAATTAGTTGTTTGTTAACTACAAAATATAATTATACCCTATACATGTTATTCCTGTATTATGAGGAAACTAACAAAAAAATTGCCAAAATTTTGAACATACTTTATCATAAGCCATCTGTGCCCTCCATTCAGTCACTAAATGCAGTAATCCCTCCTCCATCGCGGGGGTTGCGTTCCAGAGCCACCCGCGAAATAAGAAAATCCGCGAAGTAGAAACCATATGTTTATATGGTTATTTTTATATTGTCATGCTTGGGTCACAGATTTGCGCAGAAACACAGGAGGTTGTAGAGAGACAGGAACGTTATTCAAACACTGCAAACAAACATTTGTCTCTTTTTCAAAAGTTTAAACTGTGCTCCATGACAAGACAGAGATGACAGTTCCATCTCACAATTAAAAGAATGCAAACATATCTTCCTCTTCAAAGGAGTGCTTGTCAGGAGCACAGAATGTCACATAGATAGAGAAAAGCAAACAAATTAATAGGGCTGTTTGGCTTTTAAGTATGCGAAGCACCGCGGCACAAAGCTGTTGAAGGCGGCAGCTCACACCCCCTCTGTCAGGAGCAGGGAGAGAGAGAGACAGAGAGAGAGAGACAGTTTGTTTTTCAATCAAAAATCAATACGTGCCCTTCGAGCTTTTAAGTATGCGAAGCACCTTGCAGCATGTCGTTTCAGGAAGCAGCTGCACAAAAGATAGCAACGTGAAGATAATCTTTCAGCATTTTTAGACGAGCTTCCGTATCGTCTAGGTGTGCGAACAGCCCCCCTGCTCACACCCCCTACGTCAGGATCACAGATAGTCAGCGCAAGAGAGAGAGAAAAGTAAGTTGGGTAGCTTCTCAGCCATCTGCCAATAGCGTCCCTTGTATGAAATCAACTGGGCAAACCAACTGAGGAAGCATGTACCAGAAATTAAAAGACCCATTGTCCGCAGAAATCCGCGAACCAGGCAAAAAATCCACGATATATATTTAAATATGCTTACATATAAAATCCGCGATGGAGTGAAGCCGCGAAAGGCGAAGCGCGATATAGCGAGGGATCACTATAGTGCTTTTTTGCATCTGTTGTAATTTTTGGGTAACTGTCATATTTATTGAGTCTTTACTGCCATCTAATCAATTACTAACTCCAAATTTTGGAATATATTGTTTAATCATGACAATATAGAATTTTGGTTTGCTTATTAACTAAAAATCAGGTAAGCCTTTATAAATTCATTACACTTTCATACTGGAAAAAACACTGATAGAAAAGAGATCTGGCAGTTCCAAAGTCACAACTCAATCAGAAGATAAGTTTCTGAGGGTCAAGAACTTGTGTGCTAGGTGCCTCACAGCATTAGCTTCAAGCAAAACTTAACAGTGGTCGAAAAAAACAAGTCTCAGTTTCTACTGTGAATAGGAGACTTTGTGCCACAGGTTTGACAGGTCGAGTGGCAGAAAAAAAAAAAAAAAAAAAAAATGCCATTCCTTTAAGGGTAAAATAGTGCCTTGAAATTCTGGCTGTTGGACTACTGCAGCCTGGAAGAAAGTCATGTGGATTAATGAATCAAATATTGAAATCTTCAGTTCATCATGCAGGGTGTTTGAGATGTATTTGTGAAAAGAATGGTTCTCCAGATGTATTTGTGAAAGGATGGTTCTCCTGTGTATGACACTATCTAACATGGAGGAGGAAGTGTGATAGTCTGGGGTTCTTTTGCTGGAGGCAGAGTTGGTGACTTGACAAAGTGACTTGACATTTTGAACAGGCAGTCAGTCATTCACCACACACAGTTTGGCTGTTATATCAGCAGAAGGTGGCTACTCTGATGAATCAAAAAATTGAATAAAATTGTGTATACTTAATGATTCCTTGACTTATTTTTTTAATTTGCCATTGTTTATTTGTTTTATGCCTTGATTTCATGAAGCAGTAAGACAATAAATTACATGCATTTCCATTAAAACTGAAAAAAACAAGTGTTCTAAAAGTTTTAACTGGTAGTGTACCTTGTGCAGGGCAAAAATTATTTTTTCCAACCACGTTCGCAGAAAGAGTATTTCACTTTTTTTTTGACCGTATCACCATGCCAGTGGGTCACAAGTTTACATACATTGTGTTAAAACTTGATAGCATTGCCTTTAAATTGTTTAATTTGAGCCAGTTGTTTTGTATAGCTTTTCACAAGCTTCTTGCTATAAGTTCCAGTAATTTTGGCCCATTCCTCCAGACAGAACTGGGACAGGTTCGTAGGTTTCTGTGCTCGCACTTGCTTTTTCAGTTCTGCCCACAAACCTTTAATCTGATTGAGGACATGATTTTGTGATTGCCACTCCAATACCTTGACCTTGTTGTCCTTAATCCATTTTGCCACAACTTTTGAGGTATGATTGGGGTCAGTTTCCTTTTGGAAAACCCAGTTGTGACTGAGCTTCAACTTCCTTGTTGTTGCAGTATATCTACATAATTTTCCTTCCTCATGATGCTGTCTATTTTTTGAAGTGCACCACTCCCTCCTGCAATGTAAAGCACCCCCACAACATGATGCTCCCACCCCCATGCTTGACGGTTGGCATGGTGTTCTTTAGCTTGCAAGCCTCACACTTTTTCCTTCAAACATAATGATGGTCATTATTCAAACATAATGATGGTCATTATGGCCAAACAGTTTGACCTTGGATTCATCAGACCAGAGGACATTTCTCCAGAAGGTAAGATCTTTGTCCCCTTGTGCCATTGCAAACTGCATTCTGGCATTTTTATGGTGGCTTTGGAGCAGTGGCTTCTTTCTTGCTGAGCAGCCTTTCAGGTAGTCGATATAGGACATGTTTTACTGTGGATATAGATAATTGTGTACCTGTTTCCTCCTTCATCTTCACAAGGTCCTTTGCTGCTGTTATGAGATTGATTTGCACTTTTTGTGCCAAAGTACTTTCTTCTCTAGGAGACAGAATGCATCTCCTTCCTGACCAGTATGACGGCTGTGTAGTCCCGTGATGTTTATATTTGCTTATTATTGTTTGTACAGATGAACATGGAACCTTCAGCTGTATGGAAATAGTTCCCAATGGTTAACAAAATTTGTGGAGGTCCATCGTTTTTTTTTTTTTTTTTGTCTGAGGTCTTGGCTGATTTCTTTTGATATTCCTATTATATCAAAGAAAGAGGCAGTGAGTTTGATGGTAGGCCTTAACATACAGTGGTGTGAAAAACTATTTGCCCCCTTCCTGATTTCTTATTCTTTTGCATGTTTGTCACACAAAATGTTTCTGATCATCAAACACATTTAACCATTAGTCAAATATAACACAAGTAAACACAAAATGCAGTTTTTAAATGATGGTTTTTATTATTTAGGGAGAAAAAAAATCCAAACCTACATGGCCCTGTGTGAAAAAGTAATTGCCCCCTTGTTAAAAAATAACCTAACTGTGGTGTATCACACCTGAGTTCAATTTCCGTAGCCACCCCCAGGCCTGATTACTGCCACACCTGTTTCAATCAAGAAATCACTTAAATAGGAGCTGCCTGACACAGAGAAGTAGACCAAAAGCACCTCAAAAGCTAGACATCATGCCAAGATCCAAAGAAATTCAGGAACAAATGAGAACAGAAGTAATTGAGATCTATCAGTCTGGTAAAGGTTATAAAGCCATTTCTAAAGCTTTGGGACTCCAGCGAACCACAGTGAGTGCCATTATCCACAAATGGCAAAAACATGGAACAGTGGTGAACCTTCCCAGGAGTGGCCGGCCGACCAAAATTACCCCAAGAGCACAGAGACGACTCATCCGAGAGGTCACAAAAGACCCCAGGAAAACGTCTAAGGAACTGCAGGCCTCACTTGCCTCAATTAAGGTCAGTGTTCACGACTCCACCATAAGAAAGAGACTGGGCAAAAACGGCCTGCATGGCAGATTTCCAAGACACAAACCACTGTTAAGCAAAAAGAACATTAGGGCTCGTCTCAATTTTGCTAAGAAACATCTCAATGATTGCCAAGACTTTTGGGAAAATACCTTGTGGACTGATGAGTCAAAAGTTGAACTTTTTGGAAGGCAAATGTCCCGTTACATCTGGCGTAAAAGGAACACAGCATTTCAGAAAAAGAACATCATACCAACAGTAAAATATGGTGGTGGTCTAAGAAACATCTCAATGATTGCCAAGACTTTTGGGAAAATACCTTGTGGACTGATGAGTCAAAAGTTGAACTTTTTGGAAGGCAAATGTCCCGTTACATCTGGCGTAAAAGGAACACAGCATTTCAGAAAAAGAACATCATACCAACAGTAAAATATGGTGGTGGTAGTGTGATGGTCTGGGGTTGTTTTGCTGCTTCAGGACCTGGAAGGCTTGCTGTGATAGATGGAACCATGAATTCTACTGTCTACCAAAAAATCCTGAAGGAGAATGTCCGGCCATCTGTTCGTCAACTCAAGCTGAAGCGATCTTGGGTGCTGCAACAGGACAATGACCCAAAACACACCAGCAAATCCACCTCTGAATGGCTGAAGAAAAACAAAATGAAGACTTTGGAGTGGCCTAGTCAAAGTCTTGACCTGAATCCAATTGAGATGCTATGGCATGACCTTAAAAAGGCGGTTCATGCTAGAAAACCCTCAAATAAAGCTGAATTACAACAATTTTGCAAAGATGAGTGGGCCAAAATTCCTCCAGAGCGCTGTAAAAGACTCATTGCAAGTTATCGCAAACGCTTGATTGCAGTTATTGCTGCTAAGGGTGGCCCAACCAGTTATTAGGTTCAGGGGGCAATTACTTTTTCACACAGGGCCATGTAGGTTTGGATTTTTTTTTCTCCCTAAATAATAAAAACCACCATTTACAAACTGCATTTTGTGTTTACTTGTGTTATATTTGACTAATGGTTAAATGTGTTTGATGATCAGAAACATTTTGTGTGACAAACATGCAAAAGAATAAGAAATCAGGAAGGGGGCAAATAGTTTTTCACACCACTGTAGATGTACATCATATTGACTCTAATTAAGCTAACTGGCTATCAGAAGCTAATTGTCTAATTGCCTAAAGGCCTGACATCATTTTCTAGAATTTTCCAAGTAGTTTAAAGGCAAAGTTAACAAAGTGTACGTATGTTAACTTGTGACTCACTGGAATTGTGATATAGTCAATAAAAAGTAAAATATGTCTGCAAACATTGTTAAAAACAATTCCATGCAATTGCATGCAAATGTGTACAGAAATGTGCTCTGTTGTCTGATCTCAGGTTTGCATTTGGCTTATACCTGTTGCTGCTAAGAGAGGCTACTGCTTCCTTGGACCTTAAAATGAAAGTATATCTCCAGAAAATGGCTCAAAGAATGTAATTTTCTTTTTAAAGTACTCCAGATTGCATAATGAAGAATATTTTAGTTTGCATGTTTTATAAATATATACTTTGTTTTAGATGTGCAATAACCCAATTTTTTTTTTCTTTAGAGTGCACCTCCTCAAAATGTGAATAAGCTTCAAAACCAGCAAGTCCAAGCAATGCCTCAGCGCAACAGCAATTTACGTGAGCTCCCTGAAGCACCAGCTAATGTAAACCTTAACAGTAGCCGTCCAATCCCTACACCTGCAGTGCTGGAGAAACCTGTTACCAGATTCATGCAGAATGCCAGGGCTGAGTCTTCTAAGGCACTGCTGGTTACCAATTCTGTGCCTGGTTCTGTTGCCCAGTCTGAACCTGTAGTGGCAGCTCGCAGTGTTGAGCACAAGGTTGAAAAGGAAATGCCATCAAGTCAACCTGATCCTCCTCCAAAAGCAGAAGAAGCAGTAAGTTACTGATCTTTAAAACTGATTAGTATTTAGATTGAGTATTGCAATAATGTTTATCATTACACATATCATTCATTTTGTAGCAAAAATAAATTACACATCATACAAATTAGTATATTTTTATCCCCACCCAATTATGACTGATTTTACCTATAAACTTGTGCTTCAGATATCAAAAACAAGCTTCCAAGTTGTGTTCTGTGTTGTCAAAAGTACAGTGAAGAATAGTAATTGTTACCATAAGTTGGGTGCTTTCGGTTATTTACATGTGAATTATTCTTCTTTCACATATTAGATCAGTGTGTGTAAAATTCATATATTGTGACATTACAGCCACCTGATTTTATATGGTAGTTGTCTTTTTCAAGGTTGTTAGTGAGGTTGAAATAAAAAGGAAAAGAATTGCATTTTAACCTGAGGACTACTTCAAATTTAAATTGCAGGTTTAACTGTATGTAATGGATACTCTAATGTGCTGCAAATAAAGTTCAAGGTCATCTAGATCAAGTAAGAGCTGTTCATTAGACCCAGTTATTAAGTCGCAAATGAGATGGATCTCTGTGAATGTGCTTTAAAAAAAATCAATAGATTTGGTCAGTGTTTTTTCGGATAGTTTTCCTAACGAATGTTCAGATGTCACCTTCCTAAGATATAAGTAATGTTTTGGTCATTCGCTCTTTTTGAAAAAGAGGGTTGGTGTGTGTATGTGTATATTAGTGTATGCATGTGTGTGAAAAAGAGGAAAAAATGGATGAAGCTGTTTTTATTGGAGATATAAACATGCACATTGCTTAAGTTAATGTACTAACAAATACAACTTAACTTAAACGATCTGCGGAGATTTTAAAGTGAAACACAACTTCTGGTCTGCATTTAAACTTGGTTTGCTGCAATTCTACTCGGTTTAGAGGAAGACATTATACTAAGAATATACCAACAATCAGTGAATTCAAGTAAATACTATTGTTTTATGACAATATTATGGATATGAAAACCTAAGCAGTCTGCTATGAACTCACTTTCCACACACACTTCTTAACACTAGAATCCCGGAAGCCTATGGAAAAAAAAAGTCGTAATGCCAGGCCACCTTAAATTCTTTTGCACTTCTTCATCAGTGTCTTTGTTTTGCAAATGTGTCAACCAGCACATGCAGCAAGCAGCCTACTATACCATCCCCCACTGAGGCAGCTGAAGTGAGACGCAAAATTCTCGGAGATTGTCTGTTTATCTGGGTGTGAGGTGCCTTGAGTTGTATAGGGTAAATAATATATCTTATTTAGAATCCATATATTTCATGTGTGTTCCATTTCTACAACGATTTGGATAAATGTCAGATGACATGAAATGTGAGGAAACAAAAGTTAAACACATAACTAGAACAGAAACGTTTTTTATGTTATAGTAGTAATTGTTAGAATGTTGACATAAATTGTATAATGTGTGAAGACTGAAGTTCAAAGTTCAAATAAATACTTTCACAAAAGAAATAACAGAACAAATGCACCTTTATTCAAGAATATTACCAAAGAAACAGAAATTATTCAGTTTACTTGTTGCTGTCAATATGTAATAACCGAAGCCCATTTGTCAGTTTCATGGCTGGTGTAGAGGTAAGAACAGCTGTTTCTAAATCAAGAGGTTGCAGGTTCGATCCCAGGTCTTCCCTGCATTTTCTGTTTTGAGGAGTGAGCTGCTATTATTATTACTATTATATAATAAAAACGTAAATTTGATTTGAGTCTGTAACACCAGTTGTAAATTTTTTCTACTTGTAAAAGTTAGTGTTTTTTTATTCAGTTTTATTCACTCAGTCACATACGCATGGTACAACAAACTTGCCTCTCCCTCTCTGAGTTGATGGCATTTATGTCCATTCTTTACAGAAGAGCTGCGATGATCACATTTGATACATTGGTTGATGCCTGGTCAGAACAATTTGTTGTACTGGCAGTTAAAGATGTGATGCCCCGTGACCACTATCAGTCTATCATGCAGCATTTGCATTTTGACAGCAAAGACACCTGTGCAGAACATGTGAAAAATGACAGATTTGCATGTGCTTGTGCAATGTCATTCCTTATTTAGGAAAAGATCCCAGTCATCCCATGGGAGAGAAAGACTTTCCGAGGCTGTAGTCATAAAGCCATTTCTGGGCAAAGGGAGAGCCATAACAGCAGACAACTTCTTCACGTCGCCTTCACTGGCTAATAAACTGCTGTACTGCAGCACTGCAACACTGCTTGGCTCCATAAAATGGGGTGGGAACTTCCACCTGCAACTTAAGTCACTTCAGTACGCGTTCAATTCTCCACACTAGTATTTAGATCTGGCAGTGCCATGCTGGTGGTGTATGCGCCCAAAAAGAAGTCTGTCTGCATTCCCCGTACCATGCACCATAATGAGGAGATTGGGCAAGATCGGAAAAAAAAAACTGGCAACTCATGTTCAGATGACATGCTGGCATTACCAGCAATTACATAGTTATTTTTGTGTCCTCTGCAGTATTGAGAGGCATTTGTTTGGGGGGAAAAAAAGACAAATAGGTATAATGAAATAAAGCTTGCATTTTATTTTTCCATTTAGAAAGTGCAGAGAGACATCTTCACTGACTATATGAGCCGCTTCTGAGAAATGTCATGGCAGGTTTCGTGTAGGAGTGGAAAGGCGCCTCTACCATTGTCTGGCCAGGATGGCGTTGTCTGTCTCCCACTTGTTCACGTGCCTCCCATGACCTCATAGCACTGGAAGAGTAAGAGAAAGTGTGAAGCGTCTTATCAGCTTGCCGCAGCATATTAAGGGGTCCTATATTTGTTGTTGTCTGGGCGGTATCCCGGGAAAGAAAAAAAAGAGGCTTACCGTATATGCTCCAATAAACGCCGAGTCTCTTATTGTCGGCGATCTCTAATAAGTGCTGGGCTTCAGAGGGGATGCAGCCAAATAGTAGCCGGTCTCTAACAGTAGCGTACATTGTAAGTGTCTGTATCTTTATAGACGTGTGTAATACATGTGCATGTCAGCATGTTGCATATACCGGTTTCTAAAACTGCTTCATTTTCGTGCCGGGTTGACCAAAATACGGTCATTATATGGTAATACCGTACGGTACTGATAAACAGAAAGTGGTACAAATGTGTTTTGCTATGAAGAGTCTCCGTGAAGATTCATCACTTTTAACCAGCTGCACATTCCTTATCGTTTTCGCTGTCAATGAGATTACCCTAGGTCGTCAGACCTGTGAGGCCCTGGATTACGAAATCTACCGAGCAGAGAGGGGAGTAACAAAGAAAGACCTGCCGTCTTCAAATCCGCTAAAATGGAATTTTCTTGTCATTTTGATCCTTTTCACATGATTTCTTCACCAGTGATATGAGGTGCCCTTGTTATATTTCTGAAGTGCGAAACAGAGAGACCACTCTGGAGCACCCTTCCACTTTGGTATTTTGAGAAACTGTACAACATTCCTGTCTCCTTTTGTAAGAAACAGTGCGCAAGGACGGTGCCGGTAGTGGGTCAGCAGAGTTTACCTTAGCAGTTTTTTCACCTATACGGTCGTGTCGATCTACGGTACATTGCCTTCCAAAATGCTGCCGAAACGGACGTTTGACATTGCCTTTAAGATTCGTGTGGTGGAATACGCGAAAGAAACTGGTGAAGCGGCTGCTCATCATTATGGTGTTGATCCGAAAAGAATCGGAGAGTGGAAGAAACAATATGAGAGTCTTGTGTCTGCGAAAGTGGACAAAGGTGCAAGCAGAAAGCGGTTAGAAGGAGGAGAAACCAAGAAAGTTAGTGAAGAACTTGAAGACCTGTATTGTCCTGGATTCTTGAGCAACGGCAAAAATCCATCCGTGTTTCCAGAAAGATGATTCGTGAATGAGCGAAACTGATTTTCAATACCGAGATCGATAAAGAATCCAAGAGAAAGGAGACTTTTGTTGCAACTTCCGGCTGGTTGCAAAAATTTATGGAGCGTAATTCATTATCTCTCAGACGAAAAACAACTTTGGCTCAAAAAGATCCAGATAAACTGATTGACAAAGTTGTTTCCTTTGTGATGTGGATTTCTCAGTTGCGGATGACCAAAGGTATCCGAGAATGCAACATTATTGGAATGGATGAGACATCAGTTTGGTTTGACATGCTGGGTGAGATAACTGTTCATCCCAGCCGAGCAAAAACAGTCTCTATCAAAACTACTGACCATGAGAAAGATCATTTTACGTTAGTTCTTGCGACCAAGGTTAATGGAACCAAGATGAAGCCGTTCATCATATTTAGACGCAGAATACGAGAAGTGACTAGTTTGCAGCAAGATGTTCAACTTCAAGGAGCCGTCATAACGTGTTCCCAAAAGGAATGGATGAATGAAGATCTCACAATACAATGGCTGCAAAAAGTTTGTGGTAAATTTTCATTCCACAAGAGACTTCTGGTTTGGGACTGTTATCGTTGCCATATGAGTGCAAACATTAAACGGGAGCTCAAAAAGCACAACATAGACACAGCAGTCGTTCCAGGAGGTTGCACAAAATATGTGCAGCCAGCAGACGTTTCATGGAACAAATCTTTCAAGGACAAGATCAGAGAATTCTATGAAAATTGGATGGCAGGTGACAATGAGGGAGGTGGGGGACATTGAGTCCGAATGGGCCATGTTCCGTGCCTCTATTGTTGAGGCAGCTGACCGGAGCTGTGGCCGTAAAGTGGTCGGTGCCTGTCGTGGCGGCAATCCCCGAACCCGCTGGTGGACACCGGCGGTGAAGGATGCCGTCAAGCTGAAGAAGGAGTCCTACAGGACCCTTTTGTCCTGTGGGACCCCGGAGGCAGCTGATAGGTACCGGCAGGCCAAGCGGAATGCGGCTTTGGTGGTTGCTGAGGCAAAAATTTGGGCGTGGGAGGAGTTTGGGGAGGCCATGGAGAATGACTTTCGGACGGCTTCGAGGAGATTCTGGTCCACCATCCGGCGTCTCAGGAAGGGGAAGCAGTGCAGTGTCAACACTGTATATGGTAGGGATGGTGCGCTGCTGACCTCGACTCGGGACGTTGTGGGTCGGTGGGGGGAATACTTCGAAGACCTCCTCAATCCCATTAACATGCCTTCCAATGAGGAAGCAGAACCTGGGGACTCAGAGGTGGGCTCCCCCATCTCTGGGACTGAGGTCACCGAGGTGGTCAAAAAACTCCTTGGTGGCAGGGCCCCGGGGGTGGATGAGATACGCCCGGAGTTCCTCAAGACTCTGGATGTTGTAGGACTGTCTTGGCTGACACGCCTCTGCAACATCGCATGGACATCAGGGACAGTGCCTCTGGATTGGCAGACCGGGGTGGTGGTCCCCCTCTTTAAGAAGGGGGATCGGAGGGTGTGTTCCAACTACAGAGGGATCACACTCCTCAGCCTCCCTGGAAAAGTCTATTCAGGGGTCCTGGAGAGGAGGGTCCGTCGGATAGTCGAGCCTCGGATTCAGGAGGAACAGTGTGGTTTTCGTCCTGGTCGCGGAACAGTGGACCAGCTCTATACCCTTAGCAGGGTCCTGGAGGGTGCATGGGAGTTCGCCCAACCAGTCTACATGTGTTTTGTGGACTTAGAAAAGGCATTCGACCGTGTCCCTCGGGGAATCCTGTGGGGGGTACTCCGAGAGTATGGGGTACCGGCCCCCCTGATAAGGGCTGTTCAGTCCCTGTACGATCAGTGCCAGAGCTTGGTCCGCATTGCCGGCAGTAAGTCGAACCCGTTTCCAGTGAGAGTTGGACTCCGCCAGGGCTGCCCTTTGTCACCGATTCTGTTCATAACTTTTATGGACAGAATTTCCAGGCGCAGCCAGGGTGTTGAGGGGGTCCGGTTTGGTGGGCTCAGGATTGAGTCACTGCTTTTTGCAGATGATGTTGTCCTGTTTGCTTCATCAGGCCGTGATCTTCAGCTCTCTCTGGATCGGTTCGCAGCCGAGTGTGAAGCGGCTGGGATGAGAATCAGCACCTCCAAATCCGAGACCATGGTCCTCAGCCGGAAAAGGGTGGAGTGCCCTCTCAGGGTTGGTAGCGAGATCCTGCCCCAAGTGGAGGAGTTCAAGTATCTCGGGGTCTTGTTCACGAGTGAGGGAAGAATGGAGCGTGAGATCAACAGGCGGATCGGTGCGGCATCCGCAGTAATGCGGGCGTTGCATCGGTCTGTCGTGGTGAAAAAGGAGCTGAGCCGCAAGGCGAAGCTCTCAATTTACCAGTCGATCTATGTTCCTACCCTCACCTATGGTCATGAGCTATGGGTAGTGACCGAAAGAACGAGATCGCGAATACAAGCGGCTGAAATGAGTTTCCTCCGCAGGGTGTCTGGGCTTTCCCTTAAAGATAGGGTGAGAAGCTCAGTCATCCGGGAGGGGCTCAGAGTAGAGCCGCTGCTCCTCCGCATCGAGAGGAGTCAGATGAGGTGGCTCGGGCATCTGATCAGGATGCCTCCTGGACGCCTCCCTGGTGAGGTGTTCCGGGCACGTCCAACCGGGAGGAGGCCCCGGGGAAGACCCAGGACACGCTGGAGGGACTATGTCTCTCGACTGGCCTGGGAACGCCTTGGGATTCTCCCGGAAGAGCTAGAAGAAGTGGCCGGGGAGAGGGAAGTCTGGGCATCTCTGCTCAAGCTGCTGCCCCCGCGACCCGACCTCGGATAAGCGGGAGACAATGGATGGATGGATGGATGGATGGGTGACAATGAAAAAGAACTCACACGAGGCGGAAATTTGCATGCACCTTCATGACGTCTGATGGTGACATGGATCATGTCTGCATGGGATGAAATCTCAAATGAAATGATTCGGGAATCTTTCAAAAATTGTGGCATTACCAGTTCTACTGACGGCAGTGAGGATTCATTAATTAATTTCCTCAAAATCATCCGTGTTTTGAAGGAAGAGAGAAATTGTCGGGTGCAAGAATTCAAAGTGTCGTGACAAACCTGGAAGAAGAGGAAGACGATAGTGAACTGGACAACAACGAAGCCGTCATTGCGGATTTGGATGACGAATAGCAGCGAAAGGTACAGAAAGACATTGTCATTTATCTTTGACAGTCTTATGCAGCATGTGAACTTCAAATAAAGTAGCTGTTTGTAATATTAGCCAATATTTTTGTGTACCTACCTGTACCAACACGCACGAAATAATATTGTGTTCTGAAGGTTTTTGTTAATAATGGCCGGTCTCTAATAGCAGCCGGTCTCTATTAAACGCCGGGAACCAAGGCTAGTTTTGCAAATAAACGTGGGGGGCCTCAATTGAAGCATATACGGTACTTTCAGTTTTTGGAGAGAAGCGCAGTTTGTGTCTCAAATGCCGCCATAGCTATGCACAAGCATGCTGGCTGCTCGCAATTTTATATGAATTTTGTGGGGCAGGAGACACCACTCTTCGTTAATGCGTCCACATCATTGCTTGCCTGTGGAAGGGTGACGTTCAACAGTGTTAATTGGTCAGCGCGAGGGTACTGAATACAAAAGGGAATTTCCGCTTTCTAGTGGGGGTCTTCTGGCTAGATCATGCTGAGTGAGGTACATGGTACAGCGTTCTCGTGAGTTTACTAAGCACTGCAGCTTGTGCATCTATTGTTGTAAATATTTTTCTTCTTGTATAAATATCTCTGGATTAGCTTTGGTGGAGGTTTTTTTTTGAATTGTGGTTAACGGTGCCCCACGGGAGAAAGACTTTCTGAGACTCTTCAGTACGCGAGCAACTCTCCACACTAGTGTTTAGATCTGGACGATGTATGTGCCCAGAAAGAAGTCTAACTACATTCTCATACCATTGCTCGCATACTAAAGTGTCAGCAGGCATTTTTCGTGGCATTACACGTGTAATTTGTGAGCATGCCCTTGTCGATCAAACAGAGGAAGCTCTGCAGTGTATTTGTGACTTTACACTGTAGGAAAATAAGTAAATAAATCAAGGTAAATAATATTCGACCTGGCTTTTTTATAAGTAACATATAAATGCTTCTTATGTAAAGACCATCACAAAACATAATCACAAATGGGAGTTTGCACGATATGTTGACAAGCTCTGTAAGCCATGCTGTTTCTTTGAAGGACAGGTGTGGGGCAGACTGACTGGCACGATGACGCCAGACTTCGTCCTGTATCCAAACGGTGTCATCTTTCGCCTTTACACCTGATGCAGCTGCATTGTTCTTATATGTGAGTGGACATTTCTTGCAGGGAGGGCTTTTGTTCTCTTTCTCCGATCTGAGCTCACCTCTGTTATAGCACGTCTTTATTTGAAAACAGCAGTGTCGGATCAGGGCAAATGTGAACGTGACTGAGAGAGTAAAACTGAATAAAAAAAGCTAACCTTTACAAGTACCATACATTTACAGGGGCTGGTACAGACTCGAATCAAATGTATGTTTTTATTGTATAATAGTAACAATAAGAGCAGCTCACTACGCAAAAACCTTTACTTTGGGACACGTTAAGACTCGAACCCGGGACCTTCTGAATAGGAGTCAGCAGCTCTTACCACTGTACTACCCAAGAAGTCAGGATATCAAGCCACACTTGTTTCTTTTTCTTTGGTTATAGTCTTGAATAAAAGCACATTTGTTCTGTAATACTTTTAGATATTTGGAGTTTTGTCTTCACACATTATACACTTCGTCAAAATTTTGTCATTAGTACTAAAACATGGGAAAAGTTTCTTTTAGGTATGTGTTCAACATTTCTGTCATCCTACACTTACATAGGCAGTAGATCTCTGTAGACACGGAACACACATGAAATGCATGTGTTCCAAATAACAATGTATTTTTTAGTCTATACTGTTCTAGGTACCTGATTCCCTGATAAACAAGGCTTCAGTTGGGAGAGGTTTTTGTAGTTTCTGCAGCGGTGGGGGAGATGGTATAGCAGGCTGCTTGCTGCTTGGGATTATTGACACATTTACAAGATAAAAGACGCTGATGGAGAGGTGCCAGTGGATTTAAGGTGGGCCGGATTTACGAGTTTTTTCATAAGCTTTGGTAATTCTAGTGTTAAAATTACAAATCAGACAGCTCTGACATGATTAAAGTGCAGACTTTAAGGGTATTTGCATATATTTCAGTCACACCATGTAGAAATTACAACACTTTTTATTCCTCGTTCCCCCATTTCAGGGCTTTGTAATGTTTGGGACACATGGCGTCACAGATGTTTGTGATTACTCAGGTGTGTTTCATTACTTTATTAGTGCAGGCATAAGATAATTGCCTTGCTTCTACCTACAGACTACCTTTGGAGTCTGTAGTTGCCATTGTTCAACTTGAGGACAATGGTTGTGCTAATAAACGTCAGGAAGCCTTTATGAGGCTGAAAACAAAAATAAAGCCATTAGAGAAATGGCAAAACCTTAGGATTACCTAAATCAACTGCCTGGAATATCATTAAGAAGAAAGAACACACTGGTGCGCTCAGTAATCGCAAAGTGACTGGTAGGCCAAGGGAGACCCCAGCTGCTGATTACAGAAGAATCAACACTATGGTAAAGAAAAAGTCTTAAATGCCTGTCCAACAGATCAGAAACAGTCTTCAGGAGGCAGATGTGTATGTGTCAGAGACTACTATCCACAAAAGACTTTATGAGCAGAAATATAGAGGCTAAACTGTAAGATGCAAACCACTAGTTAGCCATGAAAACAGGATGGCCAGATTATAGTTTGCAAAGGTGTACTTAAAAGAGCCTGCAGAATTCTGGAAAAGATCTTATGGATAGACAAAAAGATTAACCTGTGTCAGAGTGATGGAACATTCATAATGTGGAAATGAAAAGGAACTGCCCAAGATCCAAAGCATGCTACCTCATCTGTTAAACATGGTAATGGGGGTGTTATGGCTTAGATGTGTAGTGTTGCCACAGGTACTATCACACTTATCTTCATTAATGATGTAACTGCTGATGACAGTTGCATAATGAATTCTGAGGTGTGTAGAAACGTCTGCTCAAATTCCTCTAAACTTGTTGAATGGCACTTCATCCTAAACAAGATGATTCCAAACATACTGCTAAGGCAACACACACATTTTTAAAAGCTAGAAAATGGAAAATTCTTGAATGGCTAAGTCAGTCGCCCGATTTAAATCCAATTGAGCATGCCTTCCATATGCAGAGGACAACTCATAAGGGGACAAGCCCCCACAACAAGCAGGAGCCAAAGATGACTACTTTAGAGGTGTGTGAGAGCGCCACCAGAAATGATGCTCAGTACCTAGTGATGTTTATGAATTGCAGACTTCAAGCAGTCATTGCGTGCAAGGGATATGCAACAAAGTATTAAATATGACTGCTTTAACATATTTTTCATTGCAATTTCTCAAACATTAGGGTGCCCTGAAATGGGGGAGACCCATGTTGAAATTGTTCTCATTTCTGCGTGGTGTGACTGAAATGTATGCAAATAGCCTTAAATTAAAGTCTACAATGTGCACTTTAATCACATCTGAATTCTTTGATTTGTAATTTTAAATTGTGGAGCAGAGGGATAGCTCGAGCAAAAATGTTTTTGTCCCAAACATATTATAGTTTGTGTGCTGTATGTATACATCTGTGTCTATTTTTAGTAATCCAAAACAATGTCCACCTTATTTTCAGAAGGAGAATGAGAGTTGCCTTTTTATGTGGTGTATGAACTTCCAGTTTAAGCTTTAACCAGAGAAGGCTAAACAATGAAAGCCAAATATGGTCTCCAAAAAACCCTTTATCATCTTCTGTATTAAAGCTTGACACATTAGTATATAAAAGGAAAAGTGATTTGTCACCAGAAATGCCTCCTCCTCTGTTTGAAAGTGGTGTTTATTTTTTTAACCTGTACTTAATTTTAACTTCTACCAGCTTTTCTCTTTTGCCCGATGACTTTAAATCAGTTTGTTTATTCAATTTATCCATTAAGACTTATCATCTCTTGCTTTTCTTCTTCTTACAATTTTTACAACTATAATAAATGCAAAACTAAAATATTTGACCTTTCTGTTTTTCAAAAGAATCCTGAAGAAGATGAAGAAACTCGCCTATATCGATTAAAAATAGAAGAACAAAAGAGACTACGTGAAGAGGTTTTGAGAAGAAAAGAGTTTAGACGTCAGATGCAGGCAGGTAAAAGGAAGAAGGAGTTGATGGAACGGATGTCAACACAGCAACAACTGTTGCCAGCACTTGCTCCTGTATTGCCATCGCCAGATAAACAAGTGTATCAAACAAATCTGTTGCAAGCACCTACCAATGGCATTCACCAACCACCTCAGGTTATAGCCATTGCTGCTCCATCCAAGCCCAATATTAAGAACCGGTTACAGATGAAAAACCAGTCACCCATTATTCCCAACATGCAACAAAATACAAGGCCCATACAAAGCAACCCAAATCTACAGATCCAGCGGCAGCAAAGGAGAAACGTACATCAGTCTACTCCAGCACAGAATTCCCAAACCCAGAATAAAGCCTTGAGTCTGATGTCAGGGATAGAAAAATCACAGAGTACTCATAGTGTTGCTGGGCAAAGCAGACCCCAGGAGTCAAGGCTCAGCATGAAAAGAACAGTAATGCAACGGAGTAATAGCATGGGTGGTGTTGATGACCAGCATGGCACTCAGAAAGTCAGGGTTTTCAAGGCCTTCGGAGGGGTAAGTTCATTTTTTATACATTGTTAATGTGTTTTGTTTGTGCATTTTTTCATATATATTGAATTTTTACTCCATGAATATTGTTTAAAACTCTGAATCAAAGAATGTAAAACATGAAACTGGTTGCTTTTTTGGTAGAAATAAATGGCAAAGGAGAACAGATTGAGTGAATATTGCATACTCGGTGCTTGAACTGAGCTGGGACTAATCTCTTCCAATTTTTATCTAAAGTACTGTCAATGTCTCTTAGCATACCAATATGCAGAACCCATGGCGTTCCAGGTTTCATGAGGCACGCTGTGGTTACAACTCAATTCAGCAAAACCTTAAAGCTTAAAGTTAAATGAATTTTTCAATTGGTGGCTACTAGGGAATCCATTCCCGGACATTTTTCATTCCCACATTCCCGGGAATGAAACTGCTGTAATTCCCGGGAAAATGGGAACGGCCAAGCTCGCATATATAGCGTGTAAAAATCGATCAAGAAATAAGTTATAGTTGAAAATAATTAAGGTGGTGCCATTGCTGCAGCTTGCACTTCATCAGACAACAGCTTTGAACAGCAACTTGAAATTGCAATGCATCAGTCTGTTGCATCTGCATTATCTGTGCCAACAAACTTGCCATCACAGAATGATGACAAGAAACTGGATGCATCAGTAAAAGCTGAAATGACGGTGTTTCAGAGCAACGGCAAGTGCGGGCTTTGTTTCAAACAAGTGTATCAGTATCTGATGACTGTGCTGCCTACTTCAGTGGAGGCAGAGTGTGCTTTCTCATCGGCTGGCGTACTAGTCTGCACGAAGGTGCGCTCTTGTCCAGCGTGCGGTCGTCCAGGCAAGTTGTGCTTTCTACGATCTTATTACTGCAACTAAAGATAAAGATACATGTACTTATATGACAGCATGAACTGCTTGTAGATAAGGTTAGTCTTTTATTTGTGTCAACATATTGCAGTAGTTTTATTAAAAATAAGTGACGGTCGTTCTAAAACCGTTCACATGTGAGATGCCCGTGCACTGTGTCATCCCCGGGATTCCCGAGAATGAAATGCGGGATTCTCCAATTCCCGGGAATGGATAAACCCGTCCAGGAATGGATTCCCTAGTGGCTACCCCTTGAAAGTGTTTTACAGGAAATTTTTTCTAGTTGAAAGCTAGTATTGCTTACATCTCCCAGTTCAAAACTATAAAGTGTTTTTGTATGCTGATTGTTGGAGAATCTTCAATATTTTTATCAACTGTCTACATTGCAGATATTGTGTAGAATACAAATCAGAAAAATTATTGACAACAACTAGGGTGAACAATTCATTAAATTCAAATCAAAATTGTGTTTTGAAGCAACATGATTAGAATATTGATAAAGGCTGCAATTTAGGATATGTGATATACAGTAATCCCTCCTCCATCGCGGGGGTTGCGTTCCAGAGCCACCCGCGAAATAAGAAAATCCGCGAAGTAGAAACCATATGTTTATATGGTTATTTTTATATTGTCATGCTTGGGTCACAGATTTGCGCAGAAACACAGGAGGTTGTAGAGAGACAGGAACGTTATTCAAACACTGCAAACAAACATTTGTCTCTTTTTCAAAAGTTTAAACTGTGCTCCATGACGAGACAGAGATGACAGTTCCATCTCACAATTAAAAGAATGCAAACATATCTTTCTCTTCAAAGGAGTGCACGTCAGGAAAAGCAAACAGATCAATAGGGCTGTTGAAGGCGGCAGCTCACACCCCCTCCGTCAGGAGCAGAGAGAGAGAGAGACAGATAAAAAAATCAATACGTGCCCTTCATGCTTTTAAGTATGCGAAGCACCGTTCAGCATGTCGTTTCAGGAAGCGGCTGCACAAAAGATAGCAACGTGAAGATAATCTTTCAGCATTTTTAGATGAGCGTCTGTATCGTCTAGGTGTGCGAACAGCCCCCCTGCTCACACCCCCCTACGTCAGCGCAAGAGAGAGAGAGAGAGAGAAAGTAAGTTGGGTAGCTTCTCAGCCATCTGCCAATAGCGTCCCTTGTATGAAATCAACTGGGCAAACCAACTGAGGAAGCATGTACCAGAAATTAAAAGACCCATTGTCCACAGAAACCCGCGAAGCAGCAAAAATCCGCAATATATATTTAAATATGCTTACATATAAAATCCGCGATGGAGTGAAGCCGCGAAGCGCGATATAGCAAGGGATTACTGTACAGCATATCTTAATACATAATTCGCCTGCCTCCTCACTCACTCACTCATGTCCATCCGAAGCTGAATGCGCAGTCGCCTTCTGCGTAGCTGCCCAAAAAACACGTGTTTCGCCCTAATTCTGGGCTCATCAGGCGTACACACTCGTGAAACACGTGTCGCGTACTCTTTGCATTATTTGACAGTAAACTATTTCAACCATTCTATGATCTGCTTCTCGCAACTGAAAGAGGGCACCGTGGCGGATGTTAGCCGACTTGCTGACCAACCACAAGCGTTACCTGGTAGGTAACCACCCATACAATCAGATTGTGATTCAGACTACGAATGCCGTGAATGTAATTACCCCGATCTGCATGCTGTCAAAGGAACAAACCACACGCCATGGCGCAACGTTAGGGGCTTCGCTTCTAGTGCTGACATCCGAGGTTCGATTCCCGAGAGGGAGTTCAGTGAGTGTGTACACCTGATGAGCCCAGAATTAGAGCGAAACATGTGTCACGTACTCTTTGCATTATTTGACAGTAAACTATTTCAGCCATATATATATATATTTGATTTCATCATTGTCTTCAGATTGCACTGACATCTTATGAGCCAAAAGTCACTGCTCTTGTTCAGAACAAAAAATGCCACTTTTTCGACTAAGAAAGTCAGCATGGTAACTGTAGCCTACTACATATTGTGACCACCTCTCAAAAAAGATGCACAGGAGACGCTTTTCTGGGGAAGTCTTCAAGATGCAGAATGACATTTTAATTTGGTGTTGTGGTATATAAACCTAGCCCTACTGCTGCCTGTTGTATGGGTCATCTGGGACACCTCCAAAATGATAAAAGGAAATTGGCTACTATGGCTTGTCTGTCTCTCGCCCGCTCTTTAACCATTTGCTCCTTTCTCACCCTGATCCCATCTTCCAACCTAGCTCTAAGTATTTTCTCGCCAACCACACCCACCCCCTTTTATTTGTCCGGAAGCATTGTTAATTATTCCTGCCCCTGTCACTCAGCTCTCTATAGGGAGGAGCCCTGAGCCCTCACAAAGTGCTTTCCTCCAAGACTCCACCTGCACAGTAGCGAGACAAGTCACAATATCCACATAATTTGGGATGTGTAAGAAAGCCAAGCCTAATCGAACATGCGGTGATCTAAAATGAGCCAGTGTTCCCTCAGTGTGCAGTAGACATTGTATTCATGTATGTTAGCTACTGTTGTCAATTTTTAATAGGTTTGAACACTGATAGCATTGATAGTTCTTTTTAATTCTGTTAAATGTACTTTGTGATGTACCTGGGTCATATATGACCACAATATTTGTTTCTCTCTATTATAATAAAAAAATCTTGAAGAGAGACAAGACGTGACTTTCTCAGAGAGACACTTTACATCCCGTAAGATGAGACTTTGTGCCAAGAGATTTAACCATGCCCGTGGCCTGTCATAAAAGACAAAGAGTAGATGACAAAGTAGAACATCGTAAAGAATTCAAAAACGTTGGCATATTATACATGCAGAGCAGGTTAGAGATCATGGAAGTACGAAAATTCAAAAGTCTCAAAAAAAAATGATAGTAAAGATCGCATTAGTGCAAACAAAATGGAAATTATTACGCATTGAAATAACAGAACAGCGAAAAGAAATTGAATATATTGTTCGGATTTAAAGTTTATGTCAGAGACTTGTAGATTGTCTCATTCGTGTTGCCATCAGGGAAAAGTAGTGTTTCTTCCCAATGAAGAGGCGCATCCGTGAGAATTAAGATTTGCTGTTTGGTGAAAGGTCCTGCGGTGGGTTGGCACCCTGCCCAGGATTGTTTCCTGCCTTGTGCCCTGTGTTGGCTGGGATTGGCTCCAGCAGACCCCCGTGACCCTGTGTTCGGATTCAGCGGGTTGGAAAATGGATGGATGGATGGATGTTTGGTGAAAGTGAATTGTCACTATTATCAGACACAGTTTGTGTAGAGAGAGAAACGATATTCACTCATGGGCAGTTAAACGTTGCATTGTCATGATGTAATTCCAAACACTGAATCAAAATTCACTGCGATATTGACGAAAAGGTAAAAGCGAAAAGAAATTGAATATATAGACATAGGTGATATGACAGAAGTATGTAGATATTGTTTGGCTTTAAACTTTAAGTTGGAGACTTGTAGATCGTTTAATTAGTGTTGCCATCTGGGAAAAGTAGTGTTTCTTCCCAATGAAGAGGCCTATCCACTAGGATTAAAAGTTTTGTTGTTTGGTGAAAGTGACATCCACATACACGAGTGGCAGAGATGTGAAGTTGCTGACACGTAGCGCAGGCAGGGAGGTTGGTGAGCAAAGCGACCAGGGGGCAAATCCCCCTAGCTATTTTATAATTAAAACAATGAAAACTGCTAATACTGTGCACTATTTGAGATCAGCTAGGTCAGCTATGACCAAAAATTTTTTTTTATTTGGAAAGTGGAAGAAATGTATTGTTGCTACTTCAGATTCTGTGCAGTTACAGCTTTTTTATTGTTTTTTTATGCACTTTTTGATGTGCCTGTGTCAGATGTGACCAAATTTAAAAGGGAAACAGCATAAATATTACTTGTTTTTCAATACATCTATTTGTGTTGCTTTAAAATTTATTACTGCTTGCTGCTTACTGGCTGCTGAAAATGTTTGGCCCAGCTAAATTTCTTGATTTGAAAATCTGGCCCAAATGAATTTGTAATTGAGTAACCTTGTTCTAAAGCCTGTAATACGTTTGTTTGACTGGAATAATTATTATTTTAGAGTTCTTGGCTTAATGGTGTTCTTCGGTTAACACTGTTGTGTGTCATCTGAGCAAGAGGTCTGGTCTGTTGATGTGAGCTCATCAAAGTGGCACTGACCTCTCATTACAAATGATCTCTTTAAACTTGCGATTGGTTGATTAGCACGTCAGCATCTCTGCTGCTCATCTATTTTGAAGTCAGTGCTTTGTAAAAAAAAAGTGCAATTAGCAATCACTTTGTTTAAAATCAGAAATTAATATTTATGCTCACCCACAGAAATGGAAAGGCTTGCCTTAAGATTTGGCCTGGGCGATGGGTCTGCCACCATTGTACTCAGAGCAGTTTTACAAAATGCTTCTCCAGTGATGCAAAATTATCATATTGCATCTGATTCTGTCCCATTTACTCTTAAACCTAAGATCCCTAACTGTTGTTTAATAATGACATTCTCATTAAAGCAAATGAAAATAACTCAACTTTTATTTTACTTTTGTTACAATGCTTTAAAATCTTTACTTTAATGAGCCTCATGTCAGGCAACACACTGTGTTGCACAGTTAATCTCAGTCTTACTTTGCTGCTGGTTTGACACACAATGCCTAGAACAGTGAAATTAAATTGGAAATGTCTATTTATAGAGCTCATTTGAAACAACATCAGTAATGCTGTAGCCAATGTGCTTTATAATAAAATATGCAATACACATAAATAAAATAAATAGAATATAATACAGTGAAGCACAATACAAAACCAGCAGTAGATTGAAAACAAACAAATGACTATGAGAAAGGAACCATCGGTATTACTGAAGGTCACGGAAAGCTAAAGAATAGGAATGGGTTTTCAATGTAGTTTTAAAAAGCTCAATTGAGGATGACTCCTTAATTTAATTGTTTAAAGAATTCCACAGATGAGGGGCAGCATATGCAAAGGCCCTATCCCCCTTAGTTTTGCACTTAGTACAAGGGACAAGAAGAGACAACTGACCAGTAGATCTAAGCTCTCTGGATGGCTAATGTATAATGCACTATTCATATAAATAAGTGGGAGCATATCCATGTAATGTTTAAAAACCAGCAGCAAAATTTTAAAATCAATTCTAAAACTAACACGCAGCCAATGTAAAGAAGCTAACATTGGAGGTATAGAATCAAACTTTCTTGCCCCAGCCTAAAAATGGCCTGCAGCATTCTGGACCAATTGCAACCTCCTTATCAGGGATTTGCCGATCCCAGAATACAATGAGTTGCAGTAATGAAGCCGAGAAAAGATAAAAGCATGAGTAACTTTCCAAAGATCCCTAGTAGATCACAGAAAAAAGGCTTTAACCTTGGCTAAAAGATGAAGCTGGAAAAAGCGTTTATCTGTTTCTCAAAAAAGATGTTACTATCAAAAATAACCCCAAGATTCCAAACACAAGGTCTACAAAGTCTGCGAAAGAGCCAAGGAGTTCAAAACCAATTTGAGCTTTGGCAGGAGGACCAGTTATCAGCACTTCCATTTTATTTTGATTTAAGATTGAGAAAATTGTCAGCCGTCCAGGATCTGAGTTCTACAAGACAATTGTGCAGCCAATTCATTGAAGAGTTACAGTAATATATACCTGCGAGTTGTCAGCAAAACAATGAAAAGAAGCATTAATCTTCCTAAAAATAGCACCGATAGGGTGGAGATGTATAGAAAATAAAATAGGACCGAGAATGGATCCTTGAGGAACACCATATTTAACAGGAGCAGTAGATTAACAAAAGAGGAACTGAAAGTTACTGAAAAGTGTTTATCAGTAAGATATTATCTGAACCAGTTAAAAGCAGCCCCTATAAGCCTCACCAGATGCTCAAACCACAACAGTAAGATCTCATGATCAATCCATATTACTAACCGAGAATGGTAAACCGGATGGCATGGACGCAGGTACACGGCGATGGGACCATGAGACGTACTGTGCAGGCGCGTACAGCGCGCATCTCATAAACCGCGCACGAAGGAGTCACGGCCCAAAAATGAAAGAGCTCAACTGACGTGAATGAGAAATGAAGCAACAACGCGCCCATGGCTAACGACTACCGACAGCCACACAAAAAAGAGGACCCTGTGCTGCAGCCCAGATTCAAACGGAAGAGGCTACGGAGGCCCCACGGGTCCATAAAGTACGGAAGGCGCAGGCGTCATCGCCATATTGTGAGTGGCACTACTGCGGAGTGAAGGCACAGGCGTCACCGCCATATTGTGAGTGGCACTACTGCGGAGTGAAGTTAGGAATAATGTGCTGCTTGGGTCGACTAATGTATTTCAGGATACCCAACGCCAGGGGTAGGCGAGCGAAGCCCCCTTGTAGTGTCAGAAGCTGCAGAATGGTCTAGGAGGCCAAGGACTGATGATCACCTGACTCAATAATAAGAGAGATGTTATTAAATACTTTCAGGAGAGCCATGATAACACCTAAAGCCAGATTGATAGATGTTAAATAAATGACTAGAGTTAAGATGATCAATCAATTGATTATGAATAATTCTTTCTAATAATTTAGTCAAAAATGGCAATTGGGAAATCGGCTAAAAGTTAGCTAACACACCAGGATCTAATTCTGCTTTTTTTATTTAAGACAGGGTTGCATCACTGCATGTTTAAAAAATGAGGGCACA
Source organism: Erpetoichthys calabaricus (assembly GCF_900747795.2). Classification (NCBI taxonomy): domain Eukaryota; kingdom Metazoa; phylum Chordata; class Cladistia; order Polypteriformes; family Polypteridae; genus Erpetoichthys; species Erpetoichthys calabaricus. The sequence continues at coordinate 180,747,466 of NC_041399.2, read as the reverse complement.
ATCCCCTCACTATTAGATTAATTTATAATAGCCAACAATGCTGCACCCAAGATATCAAAAGCCTCCAGTGAGGGGCATGGTGGATCTACATCAAGAGGACATAAAGTAGGGCCGATTGTGTTAGAAGTAATTTTTAGCTGTGAAAATGAAACATTAAAGGATTTCAAAACAGTGCCATGATTAATAACAGGATGTACATAACCCATTGGAACAATACCAGAGTGGATAGTGTCGATTTTGTTGACAAAGAATGAAAGAAGCTGTATTGTCAAGGGTTACATTAATTGCCCCCACCCCTTGTGTGTATCTTTTATGTGCACTGAACATGTCATGAACACTTTGTGCTTTACAGACACACTGCAACCAAAAAATACTAATCATAAAACTATTAAAAAAAAAATATATATATCATTGTGACCTTGCATTCACTCATAAAACCAGCTGAGGGCACACTGGAGAGAAACCATTGCAACACAGTACTTGTAGTGAATCAAGCTGAGGATAGATGGTGGATGCTACCAGTAGGTTCAAGTCAAGTAAAAGGACGTTGGACAAAAATAATTGAGATTGGTGTACAAAATACACCAGAAAGAGTAGTTAAGGGTTAAAGATGAGTGAAAATTATTTTTATTATTTAGTTACTAGCCAATGCCCGCTGTAGCATACGGCCGTGTAAGAATAGGAACGGAAAACGGTGAGAAAGGAATTCAGAGATCAAGAAGAAATAAATACTTCTTGAAAGACGCAGTGTGCATATGGAATTTCCGGCCAAGCAGGATTACATGTTAAAGTGATAAATAAATCGGGCTTTCCGAATTTACGTACTATGGCCATGGCATCCTGATAGTTTTGTTGCATGTATCTTGGACTTCCTGGAAATGTGGACGGTAATATGATCGTTTTGCCTACACGAACGTTGTTATTTTCAGCATTTGCTTGCAGTGCGTCCGATAGTTCGACGCGCAGATCTTGTTGATGTAATCTGAGATAGTTGAGACGCGCGCCCTCTGTTTTAACATACACATCTACGACGTATTGTTGGAATATTTTGCCGCTGGAGTGCAAAATACAGTGATCCCTCGCTATATCGCGCTTCGTCTTTCGCGGCTTCACTCCATCGCGGATTTTAAATGTAAGCATATGTGAATATATATCGCGGATTTTTCACTGCTTCGCGGATGTCTGCGGTCTACAGTACGTGTGCTTCCTCAGTTGATTTGCCCATTTGAATTCAAACAAGGGACGCATTTGAATTGAAACAAGGGACGATATTGGCGGATGGCTGAGAAGCTACCCAATCAGAGCACGCGGTTATGTTCCTGTGTGCTGCTGATTGGCTCAGCGACGGAGTGCTGCATTAACCAGGAAGTCTAATCTCACTCATTCAGCATTAAGATGCAAATGATTGCAGAAAAGGTAAAAGTTTTGGATATGTTGAAGGAAGGAAACAGCTACACCGCTGCAGGACACCATTACAGCATAAATGAGTCCACGATTCTTTTTATTTAAAAAGGAGGAAAAGCATATAAGATCTACGGCCGCAGTGTCTTTTAACCAGGGCGCAAAATGAGTTGCAAGTGGACGTGATAAGGCAGTAGTCTGGATGGAATCTGCTTTAGGGATTTGGATTGAAAAGTGATGGAAGAACAACAACGGCGGTGCTAAACAGTCGCCTGAAGAGGCTCCTTTAGAAAAACTGTAACGCTATCCTTTGTTGTGCAGTAAAATTAAACTCATCGTTATCGGACAAGTCGTCGTGTCATTGTTGGTGAGTAACCATAATTAATTATTTACGTACAGTACTTACATGTACATAGTTTAGTGTCACTGTACACACATTTTACTGTATACAATTTTTCTTGCATTGTACGTATTTATTGATGGTGGCCTGTCTGTCGTAATGGCTGTAACATATGTGATATCGGAGACGCTCGATATCTTTAAAATAATATTTAGGTTTTACTGTATGTAAACTGTGTTTACATACATAATTTCAACGAATCTTACCTAATATCTAAGAGAATACAAAGGGTTTATGCAGTATAATTGTGCGTGAAATGTTTATAATAGTGTGGGAGAGTTTATAAGGGCTTAAAATATATAAAAATAACCATATAAACATATGGTTTCTACTTCGCGGATTTTCTTATTTCGCGGGTGGCTCTGGAACGCAACCCCCACGATGGAGGAGGGATTGCTGTACTAAATGTATTCCTCATTGCTAATCTGTACGTGTAAAATTGGCATTGAGTAAGCCTTTCTCGCTTGGCGTTTCTTTTATCGGGAACATGTTGTAAATCTTTGTGCCAGCCAATGTCTCCATAAGGGAATAAAAGTGGGTAAACCATAGGATCGCAAGTCATATTGAGCGTGTAAATCTGTTTACAGGAGTTGCCTATGGGATAGATGCAAATGTCCCTTTCGGAAGGTGTTCCGCCATCTTCTACGACGAAAATCGCTGCAACATCGGTGTGACATGTCGGGGCATTGTATCATTGTAAATCCTGCCTAGGGGTTTCCTTGAAAACCATTCGTACAGATGCTGTTGAATTGGACTGAGCGATTTCATGCATGTGTTTGTATGATATAGCGAAAGGGTTGATGGTTCTGAGCATGGAATCAAGCTGAAGAAGTACATTTTCGCTGCATGCAGGATTTGCTTTATTTTGTAAGCGTACTTTAGTAGCTTGCGCTGTGTGAAAAACATACAACTGTCCATGTCCTGGAGAGGTAGAAGTGTTAGCGTATAGTGGAGAGATTTGGTGATAAATTTGCCCGTGTATTTTAAAACAGTATGGTCCGTGGCCAGGAGATTGAGTTATCTGTGCACCCATGGAAGCAAACGCTAGAGAAGGGTTGTATTCTCGAATGTGTTCACGATAATTTTTAGCTTCTGATGTTTGCTGTGTAAGAAGCTGTTGTAAAGACACAGGTGGCTCCCGCAAGGGTGGTAAAGCTACTTTACTGTTGTGGCAGCACCTCGAGTACTTGTTGGATGTATTACACTCAGCAGGCCAGTATAGTGCATGACATGGAAGACAACGAATAGGAATCGAGAAATGCTGTGTCGGCTGCGTGTGGGTGGGGACCGGTTTTGAAGTGGAAGCAGGACGAACTAGAAGAGAAATATATATGAGATATGAATCGCCAGTGTTAAATTTATTCTTGCAATGTTAAATTAACAAATTGATTGTATAAGTGAGTGTTGTTTTCATATCTGCAAGATTTAACACTGATGTTTTTGCTGTGCCCAAAATAACAACGTGCTCTTTAATGTATCTGATGCACAAGAAACAAGAGGCTGCGCCGTAAGATGGCTGCACCGACGAGAGCTCCAAGTCATCTCAGCAAAAAGTTATTATTTATTTTCTTATTACTCACTCTCTTTGTGCGTACTACTTTATCACACTTTCAGTATGATCGGCAAACACTATTGGAATTACGTTCATCAGCCAGTTCGGATTTTACAACAGTTTTTGATATCGCGGACATTGTACTGCCTGGAGTCTTTTGCTTACTCGCGCGATGCCGAAGGAAAACAGCGGAAGAAGACAACGACGCACTTCCTGAAAATACTGCACCACCTTGTCACGCTTGGGTCACAGATTTGCACGGAGACACAGGAGGTTGTAGAAAAAAAGAACTTTATTCAAAGCACTGCAAACAAACATTTGTCTCTTTTCAAAAGTTTAAACGTGCTCCATGACAGTTCCACCAGGAACAGAGAATGTCTGAGAGAGAGAGAAACAAAACAACCAATTCCAAAGCTGAGAGGCGCTGCACAATACTTTTAAGTAAGCGGAGTACTGCGTGAGAGGTTTATCACGCGTTATAGCGCAAGTAAGAAGGGTAAGGAGCAATGTGAAGGTAGACTGTCAGCTGTTTCAGGGGTTTTCCCAGGGGCGTCGGTGTCCTCTGAGGGTGCGATCAGCGCTCCAGCTTACAACCTGAAGACTCTCCTACTGAGCTCGTGCCTTCATAGGTTAGTGGTTGTGTGTAAGAACTGTGTGTGTGTGGTTAAATATACAGTACAATAAAAATAATGTGATATTTGTAACGTCTAATATGTTTAATTTTGTCTCATATATTGGGTAATACGAGTGTAATGGTGACTAAAGGGTGTTATTTCATGTCTAGAGGGCTCTAATAATGTTAAAAAAATGTATTTAGGTCGTAAACAGGTTTTCTATTCTCTAACTGCGAAAATATTCGATTTATAAATAAAGAATCCTACTTCGCGAAAATTCGTTTATCGCGGTAGAGTCTGGAACGGATTAACCGTGATAAACGAGGGTTCACTGTAAATGCTTTAATGTAAATTTTCTTGTGAATATGTGACATAGCTTAGTTATTGCACAGCATCTCAGAATTGTAAAACATGCCAAATTACCTAAAGAGGAATTTTTGTGGTAGTGATTTGTATGAGTTATTTTTATATTCCAATCCTTTTAACACTTTGGCTGATATGGACTGATTTTATCACATGAACTATGCAAAATAAATAACATTTTAAAATACATATGGATTCAATTTTGGCTATTCTTGTTTTTTTTTAATCAACTGATTTTTTTTTTAAAGGGCCAAAAATGGGAGAGAGCATTGCTTAGATTTCCAGAGCTATGTGTTAATTATGCTAAAACATAAAATCAGATAACCAATCTGCATGAAAAGATAGTGTAAATGGTGTCAACAGTAACTGTAAGAGGTGTTTCAGTCACCACTGTATTTTCCCAATCTGCACTGAGATAAAGTAAATATTATGAGCACCAAGATAGAAGAGAGACAGACATCATGCATGATGAACAATTTGAGCTGTAAGACAAACAGGTATATAAATTGTTTTACACAAAATCAAGCAAACTCCTTCAATCCTCCTAGTGACCTGTTGGAAACAAGGAATCATGGTTTTCCTGTTTAAAGTAGCATTCCTGCAGGGTGTCCACCCCCTGGAATGGCTTTCTAGAAAGATCTGCAGCATAGGAATACTTCTGCAGATTTTCCTATCAATTGGGCAGCTGGCTGGACGTGACCAGTACGCATTCTGATTACTCTGGTCTGCTGGTCACTACATAATTATCTCTGAACCAATACAACTTTGTTTTCGAAAAGATAAACCCTTGATAATGTTGGGTTACTTGATTACACCAGTAGATAGACCAGTTATGGAGCTAATGCTGGCTAACACTGGCTTTATTTGCTGCCTTCTTTAACTCACTATTGCTCAAGATGTGGAAAAAAATAAAATGATAAATATAATATCTGGCTATCACAAGGAATGAGAATAGAAACGACTCAGTGTCAGTGATCACACAAACTGTGACAGATGTTTGTTTATGCTCAGTATTTACATTATCAACTTTTCCAAAATATAACCACAATTAGCAATAATCAATATTATGCTAGACCCGAGAGTAAACTTTTTCATTGAAAGCAGAATTATTCCCTCAACAGTTGTGTTAAGTTATGGCATCTGTTGTGGGTATTGTGTCAGTACATAGTCATGATTGGAACATATTCTTGCCCCTATTGTTGACACCCCTTACCTCACCTCTTGATACAGATTGATCTTTTGATTTAATTTAGTTTTGGCATGATTAGCACATGTTTGTTGAAGAAATACAGTGCACTCCAGCCAGTCACTGAGTGAAATGCAATGTTTGTTTTACTTTCAGTTAAGGCACATTCACTGTGGGATCACATTGGACTGAATAACAATGTAATATGCCTTTTTGTTTCATTTCAAAGTATAGTAAAAAGCCCAGTGGCAATACAGCTAATTAATGCACACATACTGGCACATATAACAACTTCTTCCATTCTGGATTTAAAGATACTTAACATTTGTGTTATTATTTGCCTAATACTATTGTTCAAGTGTACGCTTTTGTTCTCTGCATGATTTTATATGAAAAAGTACATAAATGCTCAAACTATGGTAGTACTATGACATGCGAGCATTGTTTTTTTGTTCAGACACCGCTCTACCATCCATTAAATTCCAACCAATAAGTAGCATTACTTGTGCAACACACTTGAAATGTACTGCAGTTGTCACTTGTTACACACTGACCATAATATATAGCAGCACAATATCAAATGGATCCACAGTATATACCCAGTTCTAGTTCCCACTCTGCATTCAGTAAGCTTTCTTAAACTGGATTTTCTCCATTAAGGCCCCTTTACGCTACACAATTTTTCTCAGTTGCTGACTTTATTTACATAATCTTTGTGAGTTTAGGGATGTTGTGGTGTGCTCCTGTGACTCCAGTCATGTAGTTGGACATTGCCAGTGACTCAGTCATAGTGGTCTGTAAATTGCTCGAAGTAAATCGAACAGGATTTGGTCTTGTCATATTGAAGGGCCTGTGCTTGTGTGAGAGAGTGGACAACAAGTAAGCACTTACCAGAAGTACAATGCATAGAATGAGGCAACAAGGAATACAAACAATGGCAGTATTTTGGAGAAAACACACAGAATAGATGTTTGTCTGGGGTCAAGTTTGTGGCTCAACTCAGCTACACCTTTAAAGCAGTTTAATTAGCTGTAAAATGTGGGGAGCCTGCAATTCTTTGGTAACTTGAAACTGTGTACACTTGTTGTCATAGAGCTGTGTAATTTGTCATTGCTTGCAGTTACGAATTGTGTAATGTAACATCTTAAAGGCAACAAAATCAGCCACTACAGTCCTCAAGTCTGACATCCCTGCCAACCAATATCAAGCTATTTATATAAACAAAAATTAAAAACAAGGAAGTTTTGAAAATATTTAAATAGAATGTATCTGGTTTTTCCCTTCTGGCTTAGATATTTAGAGCTTTCCTTTTAATCTGTTGTCCTAGAAAACATGCAATTCACATTTTAAGAACTTCACCTGCTCTACTAATAAACTTTTATGACGGAAAGATAACACTAAGAGACAGAAGTATAAGGTGTTCTTTTATATGGATAAGGAGTGTCAATAAGAATGTTTTGGAATTAGCCACAGGATAATTACCTAATAGTATTGTTTGTTGTTCAGGAAGGTGCAGCGTTGTTTTGATATAAGGTTCAAGCGCAGTAAATTTTTTGTATTTTTTGCATTGTAAAGTAATTGATCAAATAAAAGTATCCTTGTGTTAAAAGAAAAAAAAAGATAAAACACACCATCTGTACTCGAGCAAGTCACAGCAGGTGTCCTGACATTTGATGTCATATATTTGTTCCCTGTAGCAAATTTATCCTTTCCTAAATAGGGCCTCATGAGTTGACCCTGTTCAATTTAAAATTATTTGCCTCTAACAATCTATTTACCATGTTATAACTATTGTTCCATCATATGTGTACATGGTGTTGTAGCTGCTTTTTTTTTTTTTGCCAATCCAGTTTTTTTTTTTTTTTTTTGTACCATGGATTTTTATTGGCTTTACCAGTACCTGAAAAGCACATCCTAGATTTAGAAATTCCTAGTCCAACTCACATTTTTTTTTGGTTTGCCAAATACAGATTTTATCCATAATTATTTTCCGGAAACAGTGGTCTGATATGTTTCAGCATTATTTGGATCGGAGGTTTGAAAAAAACTGGTCTAAAATTACTTTTTCTGTGTTCATCTTCAGCAGTATTAATGGTTCTAATGTGGGATACAATTAGCAGCTGTATCATCTTTCAGTATTTTTTATAACCAAACCTGTACTTGCATTATCTCTTCACCATCCCCACTTAATTTTCATGTAAAGCTGCTCTTTTATATCTTTAACTTGCACGTTTTTGTTATAAAAACACTGTAGTCTTTTTTTTTTTTTTTGGTCATGAATGTTAGACCCAAAGCCCTGAATAAGATTCCCACTTTAAAAAAAGACCCGTTTATTATTTTATTGTGGCTGCCCTAATCATAAATTTAAAAACCTAGTGCTCTGTATTAGTGATTTTGAAGGTTTTGTTGGTCATTGCCTTAGGGAGTATATTTTCAACTTAATTGTAAGGTGAATTTTTCAGAACAAAATGGTGTTACTGTGTCAGCTGCTTAGTCACACCACTGCAATTTAATAATCAGCAATTAAAATTTAGCTGTGACTCCATGGGTGTGCACAAGCTAAACATGTGGTCCTGGAGTTTGTAATAGGGAAATTGGGCTCATTGACACTCCACAGGTCGCAATTAAGTCACCTGCACCTATGGAGTATAAAGGATATCAAAAGGAAGTAAAGGGGAATGAAAGGAATCGAGGAGGTAAGATCGACTAGGAGAGAGGAATCAGTTGAGAGCGAATGCAGCTTTACCCAGGGCATTGCATTGTTTAAATAGCATTGCTTTGCATCCCAATTCAGATCGTCCTAGTAATATGCCTTCTCTTTCTCACTTCATGTGTCTTTTTGGTTCCTCACAGTATGTCTCTAATGCTGATGTTCCTTGTTGTAAACAAATCAGTATAATCCGCTGAATATGCCATTTAAAATACATAGTGTAATGCAATGCCATATATTGTTCATTAGCCATATATTGTTCATTACAACAGTGCAGGAAACTGTCACATATTCAGACAAACAATTTGTCATTTTTATTCATTCAGCCAAGTACACGATGTGGCATTTTTTACTGTTTTCAGTGACTGAAAATCTGTATGCATCACATCTAGTGTTAGTGTAATCTTTTCTGTACAAATATTAGGTTGCAAATCCACACAACTGATGTGCAGAGTTATGAAAATGTTATAAAACTTTATTAATAAACAACATTTTTATGTTTTGTTTGTGTGTAATAAAGATGCATCCGACTTTTTAATAATGTCACTGTTTTTATAATACAGTGAATATAGTATATTACTGATTATTGGAGTAATTATGAAATAAAAAAAAAGTATAACAGTCTCTTTTTTTCCCCCAGAACAAATACTACTTTTGGAAAACATACCATCACAACTACTATTAATTAAATTTAAAATTGAATGTGTATGTAAATCAAAGCAGATAATAAAATCTTAACTGACAGTAGCTTAATGTAAACACAACCAAATAGTTTTGTTGTATAGGTAAGTAAAAGCATTAAATACAGCAGTATATAGCAAGATGAATAAGTATTTTGATAATACTCACTTTTGCATGCTGATGTCCTTGGGTCGTTTATGCAGTGTGTTAAAATACAAATACATCTGTTTTTCAGCATACATTCCACATCAGTATAATGAACTGTTATGCTTGGACATGTTTCCATAGTTTTACTCAACCACAAATTAGTTGTGGTTGCACAAAAGTGCCACTTGTTTCTGATCCAAGTCAATATCTGTCCAATACTTTGGATAAAGAAAAGGCAATTCAATTTATGAAAAATTAACTGTGGATTAGAATGACTCACTCTAGTTTTTGGATCATTTTTGAAAACCTTTGTTGTGCATGGTTTTAATTAGAGCCTTGTCTTTTGATAAATAAGGAATGATAACTTCTGTTATTTTATTTTGCTTTTGATAGCCTGTTGGATATGGACATGCATTAAGGAGTAAAACGTATAATGGTTGGTGCTACTTGATTACCTTTCATTCACATATGAGTGTGGTTGAGTTTTAGACTGTTTTATAAATGTTTGATAGCAGTGCTGCAACAGTTTGTATTTTTTTTGTCAACACCATCACTACTGAAAATAAAATACTGCGAAATTATGGTCATTCTCTCCGTTGTAGCAGTAAAACATCTAAAAAGTGTTACCTGATTTGGTTCAGGATTACTTCTCATGTTTTGCAGGCTGCGGAAAATACGAGAATAAAGTCTACATCTCTAAAAGATGATGTTAGACATCAGACTCCTACCAAAGAATTCAGTATGGTTACCTGGAATTAGCAATTTATAGTTTAGAGCAGTTTGTAACTGGAAAAACTCAATCTCTGACAGAGCTGGAATGCTAATTGCCAGTTTTCACTTTTAAGTATATAATGGCAGCAGTAATCGTAAAAGTTATTAATTTACGTTTAATTGTGCAGTCCTGTGATATGCTATTCTTCTGTTCTTTGCCTCTCCCTTAAACTTTCTGGCTTTATTAGTCATAGATGTTTTGATTTTGCTAATCCTTCTGCTGTGTTTAGTATAAATTTGTCAGAGTAGCCAAAAAAACAATACTTTGTGCACCCCCACTGTTAACAAAATTATGAAATATAAACATCTTAAGAAACCACAGTCTTTGCTTATTTTTGATTGAAGCTGATTGACTTATTTAAAGAATACAAATGCTGACTGGTGCTACCCCAAGATACAGCTAATGGGGGCATGGTAATGTTTGTTGATATGGTATGGTGTTTAACTTACCTGCTGTTAAATAATTATGATAGGCTTATGACAGAATGTGATAGGCCACAAATCCCATGAGGTAGTCTTACTGAGATAGACAGACTCCTGGGCATGTCTAGTTCCCTCCTGGTGTTTGTCCTTCCTGAAAAATCTCTGGTCTTTTTTCATAAAAGAGAAACCAACATGCTGTGAGGAATCTTGAGTTCATCGTCCTTTCTCCTTATGTGCTTTTGTGCTTCTGGTCCAGTCTGTATAGAAGGCAAGACAAACTGTGAAATGATACTGTATGCCCACACATTACATTGGTTTTCATTTTATAGGGCTAAGCCAGCATACAGTACTTTGCTTTCATTTCTCTCTTACTTCCCTTTTTCAGTTCCAAACCCTTTAAAACTCTGACCTCCTATATTTTAAACAAGAATACTTGTCTGTTGTAATAAATTTTAGAATGAATTTGAAATTTGAGAAAAAACAGTTTTTGCATTGTTTTGAAAGTATATTAAAGATTAGGGATGCACTGATATGGGAATTCTGGGCCAGTGCCGATATGCGATAATGTCTGTGTACTTATCTGCCGATTCATATGCTGATATACACAAGAGAGAAAAATAAGACTTGATCTGTCTGAATGAGAATTGCATAGAAATGTAATGTTTATTTGTGTAACAATTTTTCATACTATGTTAAATCATTAAAAATAAATGACGTGCCACATTTGGCTGGCTACCATTTGGTTATGTGAGAAATAGTTTTGCAAGCTGTTGCTTTAAATAACACTTTTCTCTTTCTTTTTGATGGAAAAAATTCAATAATAATTGAAAAAAAGAGTAAAATGATATAATGACATTAGAATAAACAATAGCACACTAGAATAACTAACTTGCAAAATTATTTACAATCATTAAAATAAATGGGTTCTGCTCAACCAAATTTAGCTGACTGTCTGATCCTTAGTTTTATAGGCTGCAATATTAAATGCTACATAATATTTTTCTTTCTTTTTGATGGAATAAATCTAACCACAGCTGAAAGAATGAAAAATTTAAAAATGGAAAAGTGCACAACGGTAAAGAAATTTAAAAAAGCAACTTTTTACTGGAATTTTATCATTGTGTTCTTTTTAGAATGATGGGGCAGATTTTCTTAATGATCAAGAGCATCTGTGCCTTGTTGTAGGATATTGTTTCTGTTTCCGTTGATTACATTAGAAGCTGCAGTGAATCTCGCTGTCCATGTTAGTTTATGGGGGTGACAGGAACTTGTGTGCTACTTTGGCATTGGTACGAAACCAACTCTAGTTGTTGTTCTAGAATTTCAGTAGATTTTCATTACTTGGGATTGATGGCTTCTGAAAGAAATCCCTGCACCTGTCAAATAGCATGCATACATATACAGTATTATATTCTATGCCATCTTTCAGATCTAAAAGATAGACCTGCATTTTGGGTTTTTCCAGGGCTGTCAGATTAAGATTACAGTCTTTATATTAAAAATAAATATACAGTATTTGAACATAGGGTAAAAGCATTTGGTGCTATGTACATGTCTATACGGTATTTGCTGTTTTTTAAAAATTTTTATACTTGTTTTTACTTTTTCACTGTAAATCATAAAGTGCTTACAAGTTGCATTATTGCTTAAGAGACTCTGGTGCAGACAGTGGCTTTAAATGAACATGATTGACTCTCTTACAAAATGCAATGCAAACAAAGAGAAATGAGACACGCACCACACTGGAACTTTCTAACTACAATTGTCATACACAAAGCAAAAAAAAAATTGTATGTGATTGCTCAAAGAAAGTACTGTAAATGCAGTCATTTTTATTTTCTTTTTTTCCTAGAGGCCAGACCAGAAGACCTTTTATCCCTGTATCTTTTTTTTTTTTTTTTTAACACATTAAATAAATATTATTAAATGTTGCTTTGTGGTCGTCTTTAAGTATTTTCTGTGTATTGTAATCATTTCTTTAGCAGACATTTTTCAATGTAACTTATAAAAAAAAATCTATAAACTTTGTTTATGCACAAAACTATTAAGTTAACACTTGCCAAGCAAACATATAAAGGATAGAAGCATAGGCTGGTAGTTAGCTCAGTCACTAGATGAAAACTAGTAGTCTTTAAATGGGTGTGTTTACCACAAGGGATGCTGACCATTAAATTAATGACTAATAACAATACAAATTAACAATATAGAAATATGCATAGGCTGATCCTAAAAACTTATGAAATAAAACAGATCTGTAAAATCCTACAATTTTGCACAGCACATCTTAAGTAACACAAAGGCGAAGTTAGTGTGAGGTAAAAAGAACAACCGCTCTTTTACATTTGATTGCCTTTTTTTCCTTGATTTTCAAGATTTTTTTTATACATTTGAATTACATTTGAATAGTGATATTCGATCTGAAAGCCCTGGTTGTTACTTATAATAATGTTATAAAGATATCCCCAGATCTATTTACCTGTTTGTTTTTTAACTCGCCTCTTTTGCCATGTGATCATTTTGTGAAGCGAAGGGCAGCATGCATGATGGCCCCTTGTGAGTTACTAGATTGCATTTTATTTGATGCAAGTTCTGTCTGAGCTTGCTACATTTTGATTGCCAGTGATTTTACCTCTACTTCGAAATAGCGGTCCTTGTATCTTGGGTCTACAATAACGGCAACACAGTACATGGGTTCTGTGTAAATCTCAATGAAACAAATCGTTTACAGCCTCCAAGAAAAAGCTTTTCCTGGCTTTGATTCCAACGTCAGTATGAGCACTCTTTGTCCACAGTCATTTTAATGCATTAACTGAGGAAATTACATTGGAAGTGGAAGCCAAGGCTTCAAAATGGCAAATTTCTTCTGTCAGTTGTTCATATGGTGTGGGCAGTATAATTATATTCGTGATCAAACTCTGATTGATCAAACTCCACTGATGGAGTTAAGAGTTGCAGGTAAATCAAAATCAGAGGCATAAGGCCCAAGGCCTCTTTTCTGCTCTAGCAGGCTTTGCAACATATAAAATGTGCTATTCCATTTAGTCAAAATGTCTTGTTGAAGCATTTTTGGCTGCACACCAAGTTCAGTTTGTATAGTTTTAAGATGAGAGTTGGCTAATTGTGAATGTTTAAAATGACTTACTATTTTTTTTAGTACACAGTCATTCATGAAAGCTGTATAGTATGAGCCATACGTGGCAAACTCGGGGTCCTGCATTCCTCCATAGCCTTTGCATTGTTACATGCACTTTGATTCCACTTCAAGACATTAATCAAACAAGTGTTACAAATGGTATATTTTATGTCGCTCTCAATTACTTTGGAAATCGTCCACATAGTAGACATTTTCACACAGTACCTCAGTGTCATCCGGAACACAATGATTGCATCATCAGATATCGGTTTGAATTATCATTCAAATTTAGTAATCGGTTTAATTCCGGTAAAATTCCTACAAATCTTTATCTGCTGATACAGATATTAATCTGATATTATTGTGCACTCCTATTAAAGATGTTCCAAGTGTATTCAGAATATCTGCAAATAAACAGGAAAGTTTTAAGGTGTCTGGAATAGCAATTTAAGTAGTTTACAATGGTTTTCAAATATCATTAAGTATGCCAATTTGAATGTAACTATAGTTATTTTTTGGATCTCTCTCAATGCTCATTTATCTAGCCGTATTAAACATTTTAATACAGATTATGATTGGCATATATTTTGTACTTTTCTTCTTCCTTTACAGTGTCCAGACTAAATATTAAAAATTTGGTTACAAAATCTATGGACATCATTTTATACTGGTTACAGTGTTTTATTATATTTAAAACCAAAAAAAAAAACACTATTACCCAGTATTCTCATATTCATCCTGGTAGCATACTTTATGCCAAGCCTAAGAAGGAATTAAAAAGGTTAAAATTTGCTAATAAGTAACCATTTACATTTTAGTAATTTTTATATGTGTGACTGCCATATTGCACAAAACCTTTCAAACTATAAAATTCTGTCTTTTAAAACTAAACTATGGAATACTTTAATCCTAATCTCACTGCTAGCATTCTTTTACATTGGATTTTTAGTATTATTTTACATACATAAACCCAATTACATTCAATAGGATGCAGTATTAAATAAAAAAAAAACTGTACATGATCACTACTGGTTTTTCATAGCAAAACTTGAATTATATTGTGGATAAAGATAACATAGTGTCAGCTTTAAAAGAAACCTATGCAGTAATATCTGTAGGCAACAAAGTCAGCAGGAGCTCTTTTGACTGGTGAAAAGCAGATTCACAAGATGCTGCCATGAGATGTTGTTCTGATGTCATTCTCGGCAGTCTGACAATGTTATCTCCTCTCAGTTTTGAGCATCAGATATCTTTCAGGTGTACAGAAATTAATGTCACCCGACGACATGCAATTAATCTTTTGCTGGGTTCCATAATGCCAGCAAAGAAAGACTCGGCAGTTTGGCGGATTTGGATTTTGGAGCTTATCCATAGATAAGGGAAATTAATTTTTCATCAGGAATAATACAGGCTACCAGGAGTACAAAGCTTGAGGGGAAATGGATGGGGAATTTGTCATGTGTTGTCACTCTAGTGTAATGCTTCTTAGCATTTGATAGGTGTAATCAAGTGGTATGATGCCTATGAAGAGGGATTAATCACTTTACACTTTGCTGAATGCAAGTTGTTGATATTTCTTCTTTTTCATTTTGAAGAGTATAGTTCACAAAAGATTAGTTTATGTCTGATTTTTTTTATTAGATCTTTTTAGTGAAAGTCTTGTATTTCAAGATTTGGCAAATTATAACTTAAAACTATTTAATGATGTTGTATTTATCCAGTTAAGTGTTTTCTGATGAAGTATAAAGAGGGGAAAAGGTCCAATGATTTACTTTTTTATCAACTAATTTTCAAGGTTTATTTTTTTATTACTGTAGTATCTACAGGTTTTTGTTTTATGCATGATAAATGAACTGGCATATTTGCTATCAAAAGACCTTCGATATGCTTACAAAGATGTTCTCATTAAGGTTTTACAGTAGGAGGCTTCACAGTGGGTAGGAGAGGCCATATGCAGTGTGAGAAGGTCATAAAGACAAGAAGAGGACATTGTTTGAAGAAAAAAAAAAAAACGATGCATAGTTCTGTGTACATATTGCCTTTAAAGCTTTGCATTCTAAAATACCATTTCAGCATCATGTTTTCTATTTTAATTCTACTGTTTTTTCTTTATTTACTGATACTTTTTCAGTTTACTGGTACTAGGACATGTCAGTGGGC
The DNA here is from genome assembly GCF_900747795.2 of Erpetoichthys calabaricus. NCBI lineage: Eukaryota > Metazoa > Chordata > Cladistia > Polypteriformes > Polypteridae > Erpetoichthys > Erpetoichthys calabaricus. The sequence continues at coordinate 180,731,925 of NC_041399.2, read as the reverse complement.
GTTTAATTGTTCATGCATTCCACCCCAAGGCAGGAAATGTTATTAAAATGGTCAATGTTTTACCCCCCCACTCACTGAAATCAAGGACTATAATGTAAACAAATAGCAACATTTTAGAAATATGCATAATTACATATTGCTTCAGCAGAATGTAAACAACAGATTATTGTCACCAATAGCAGGAAAGACAAGCAGTTTGTAAGTTCAGTTTCCTTTCTTTTATTATATAAAATAAACTGTTTGTTGGACCAGTTAAAAAGAAACATTTTTATACAAGTAGGTGGTACCCGAAGTGGTTCAGACTGAGGACTAATTTGCTAAAGTCAAAGCTACTTTGGACTACCTAAAAAGAAACATTTTTATACAAGTAGGTGGTACCCGAAGTGGTTCAGACTGTGGACTAATTTGCTAAAGTCAAAGCTACTTTGGACTGCCTAAAGCCAGCAGTCACTTGTTTGAGTAATTCCACATTACTATTAGCATATTTGACTAATTATTACATGAGTAAAACATACTAAAAATCTAGGGATGTCACAATATCAGATTTTTGTGGTGTGTATCAGTGAGATTTCATAATACTTGATACTCATTCAATAACACAGCAAATAGAAAATTCCATTCAACATATTCTTCTTCATTAAAAAGAAAACAAATTTATATGGGTAAATACAAATTCAATCAATAGTAAACAGTTGCTGTTTATTTAAAGAAGCTCCTAATTTTGCTGGTGAACACATTTGTGATTTATATTGTGTAATGCAGTATAAGGCATATATGCTAACAGTAGCAGCAACTGTAAAATGATGGTAATAGCATTAAAGTAATTACCAAACTACCATCTACTGTAGGTAAATAAAGCTTATAATTTGTTTAACTTTCTATTTTTTACAGCTTTCCATGCAGAACCTTACAAGTACCATGAAAAGATACTTTTGAATAAAAATAACACCAGCTTTTTGTTATGAGCTCTCACAATAACAAGATCATGAAATGCACTCAATGTTTTGTTCACTAATGTGAACTTATCTTACTGGAACACATCAGATTTTGATGCATTTTATGATGATTTAATTTGAGTTCCAATTATGGTATTTTTAAAAGCCATAGAGAACACTGTTAGAAATTTGGAGAAAAATGAATAAAATCATATGTCTGCTTGGTTTAAAAAAAGTTACATTTTCACAACTTTGAGACAGTCTTTGGGCTTCTGCAGTGCAACATTAAACACATACAGCATGGATTTATAAGGTCACTATGGTCAGATATAGTTGCCTGTAAAGAAATAAATAGCATAAATCTCAAGCAGAAATATGATGATGCAGTTCTGAATTTAGTCTTGATGCCAGTGTATAGGTGATTCATAGTGATTTTTAAATCATCTTTGAGTTATTTTTAATCATCTTATCATTACAAAATACTGCTGCTGGCATTATGTCCAGTGATGCAGAGTCTTGCAGAAGTTTTTCCCGTATCCACCTGCTGCAGATGCCTTCCTTAGTAAGTGCTTCTGCTGTTTTTCATATATATTATTCCTAACATCATTCTCACATGTTGGGTGTTTCCATGTAATTCTCATACTGTAGCTTAGCATGGTACTGCTGATACTGTTTTTGTTTTTTTTTTTCAAGTGCATTTTGTATTGACTGTGTCAAAATATCAGTTTTTGTGACATTTTTAGTAAAATTTGAGTCTATTATTGCTAGGTTTGCCTTTGAAAGCTCTGGATTTCATCCAGTTATCCATAATAATCCCTATACCCTAAAGATACTGTAACATGATGCAGTCTGATAGCAGTGATACAGTAGAAGTGGCTCATGTCGCTGGCTGCATGGCATTCAAGGATTGCAGTGGCAGCAGATGGGCTTTCAATACCGTAATCAAAGTGAATTTAAAACAGGTAACTGCATTATAACTGATAAAGGTTAGATTGGAAGGGGAGCCGAGTTTGAATAAGTGTTGAGGGAGAAAGAAAGTGGACAGTTACAACACGTGAAAGGAATTTGAGCAGGATGGAACATCACTGAAGCAAAATTTGATACTGTAATATAGTGTAATGGGGGACAGTAGTTACACTGAGGAATGAAATGAACTAAGAACTGCAAAAAATGTATGTTAACTGAATCTTGCTTTGTTAATTTTATTTTTGCTGTTTTTCTTTGTTTCTGTGTATTTGTAGCATTTGACTTTCTGAGAATTTTTTTGTTCAGTGTCTCTAAAGAAAGGAAGCAATCTTCAGATAGTATGCATATATTAGAAGTCCAGAGTTTTTAGGAGTATACTTCTGTTGTTTGTGCTGTTTTTTATCAATAAGAACAACTGAGTTTTTAATTTTTGTTTTTTTGATCAAATTTATGGTTTTAGAAGAGGGTCTCTATAACTTTAGCCCCATTTGGGTGCCATGTTGTGCAGACACATTTCTGACATGCTGTTTCTAAATGCTAAGTGACAAAAGTATGCTTCAGAAGTGTGAAGACAGCAGGATGACAGGCTAAAGCTGGCTTTTCTGGAAGAAAGCCTGGGGGATTATGGACAGGTTTTAGATTTATGATACCCAGACAAATAGGACAGGACCGTTATAGGTTTATAAAGTCAGTTATTGATCTGACTGAAGAAAGAGCGAGCTAACTAGTATTGAAAGCAGAGTACAAGTTCCTGAAAATGCAGTAACAATAAGGCGAGCAGCACCTGGAGTCAACACACATATTAAATACATTTCTAATCTTTTTCTTCTTTCTGAACTACAGGTCAGTCCAGGTTGTTTGATATGAAATTCCACATTTAGGGCTGGGCAATACATCGAACTTTCAATTTGATTCAGATTTCAAGAAAGATCAGTATGGAAAAGCCAATATTACAAAAGTCAGCACTTTTTAATTTTTCCAGAACTACTTTTGAACTTGGTGTTGATAAGCATGAGGGAAAAAAATGGAGTGAGAATCAGAAGTGGAAAAATTTACAGCGGTTATGGCTAGCGCTACTGTTTGCAATTTGTTTGGTTTCCTTGGGATGACAATCAGATAAAGACATTAGCCAGTAATTCACATCGCAGCAGAAGTCAAATGCCTATACGGTTTAAATCCTTATCTCTCCACTTAACACATAACTGAAATGTTACATGGGGGACTAAAAACAGCCTTAGTAATTTTCTTAGTAGTTTTCTTTTGTGGGAATCGTTCAGATTTGGAGTAAACTGCATCCTGGCTAGTTTTTTTCTTTTCATTTTGAGTTTGTAGTTTGGCATAGCAGGTGACTTGTGCTTTCCTAATTACAATATTGGATATTCGATGTATAGCACATTTATTTTGAATTAACATTTATGAATACTGTAATGACCAGGGGGTGTGGGAGAAGTAGGAATGGGTTTAACATTCTGCAGAAAGCTGGTGATAATTATCCCTCAAAGGTTTATTCAGCAGCTGAACCCACTACCACCTCCCTTGACCACTACTCCAATCTTTTATGGATCATAGGTCTTCTGGAGCTACCTGCGCTCCTGGCTGTTTCACCCCAATGCCTGTGCATACAATGACATACCACTGACTTCGCCTCACCCTACTAACCTAGGCTTCGTGAGCACATCTGAGGTTCACCAGTAGTCATGCATCTGTGACTGTCTTTAGCATCAGGAACACGGAGTCAAAGTACTCTTTAAATGCTCTGTCTATACACTCTCAGTTGGCAACTTTTCAGGTATTCTCACCCTCACTAACAGCCCACAGCCACCTATTGATCTTGTTCCTCTCAGGTCTGGACCCAGGGATGCTGCACAATGTTGTTTTGGTGATATTTGAATCTGTTAAGGTTACTGGAGAAAGTCAAGTATGCAACCATATAACTGTGCGAGCAGAGGTTAGTCATAGAGTAATAAAATATCAATTAATGAAATAAAATTTTTTAGTGTTTTATAATGCCAGATTTTATAGGGAGATGTTACTTGAGCATTTGCATACAACAAGCAATTCTGTTTGTGGTGTGAGTGCAGAAAGGGCTTCTTTCTCATCACCCTGCCATACAGATGTTGTTTGTGCAAATTGTGCTGAATTGTAGAACGATGTACAGATACACCATCTGCTGCAAGATGTTCTTGCAGGTCTTTGGAGGTGATCTATGGGTTGTCTGTAACCATTCTCACAATCCTGCGCATATGCCGCTCCTGTATTTTCCCTGGCCTGCCAGACCTGGGTTTAATAGCAACTGTGCCTGTGGCCTTCCATTTCCTGATTACATTTCTTACAGTTGAAACTGACAGTTTAAACCTCTGGGATAGCTTTTTGTAGCCTTCCCCCAAACCATTATACTGAACAGTCTTTGTTTTCAGATCTTTTGAGAGTTGCTTTGAGGATCCCATGCTGTCACTCTTCAGAGGAGAGTCAAAGGGAAGCAGAACTGGCAATTGACCACCTTAAATACCTTTTGTCATGATTGGACACACCTGTCTATGATGTTCAAGGCTTAATGAGCTAATCCAACTAATTTGGTGTTACAAGTAATCAATATTGAGCAGTTACGTGCATTCAAATCAGCAAAATTACAAGGGTACCCAAATTTTTGCACAGCCAGTTTTTCACATTTGATTTAATTTCATACAACTAAATACTGCTTCCCTAAAAATCTTTGTTCAGAAAACACCCCAGTACTCAAATGTTCCTAGGAAATGAGACATACCACTGTTATCTTTTTTGTTGAAAGTAGAGTAAATTATTATTCAGGCTGAGAGGGGTTCCCAAACTTTTTCATATGACTGACTGTAAGACTTATGGTTAAACAGTATGGTATTGAAGTGTCGACACACCCCTCTCCTTTTGTTGATTAACTCTTTTAGGGCGGATGTCGACTTTTGTCGACAGGAGGGGTTGAAGGCGGATGTCGACAAAAGTCGACATCCAGGGATAGAGGGCGACAATCAGCTGTTAATGGCGACAAATCTCACTGTCACGTCACAGGCATTCCCTCTGTGCTTGGAGGAATGCTAGACTCGTTGACTCGGCAAATAAACATTGCTTGTGCGTGAGTTGCGAAATGTAAACAGGCAAGATGGCACCGACATGTGAAAAGGCAGCGAAGCAAGTGCAGAAAAGAAAACACTCGCATTATGCGCATTTGCGCATTATCGCGGAGTCGGACTCTTGATTTTTCAGAATCGGACTTTATTGGCAGTGATCAGGAGATCGAGCAAGAGAGTTAGAAGCAGGCATCAGCTGATCAGACACCAGCTGATGCTGCGCCAGCGGATCTGCTGCCAGTTGCGTGCCTTCGCACAGCCTATGCATCTACGGCAAGGTTCGCATGGGATAAATACACAGACATTGATCCGTTGAGAGCTGATCTGGCTACCGGAGTTTACAAGACGGCATGGCTTGCTGTTGGACACGGCAGATCACCAGCTGCTGTACTTCAGGCTGCTCTCTCCTGATGCTGCTTTTCAGCTACTGTCAGACGAGACAAACAGGTAGGCAGAGATTTTTTTTGAATCGCGGGCTGCGTTTGCATCGCATTCTCATTTTTCAAAGTGGAAACCCACAACGAAAGACGAGATGAAGCCCGCTGTGGCATTACAAATAGAGATGAGACAGAACTGGTGATATAACTTCAGGGAGCATTGGTCCAAACGTGTTTTGTCCCCTGGTGGCTTAGGTACGTGCTGCTGCAAAGTTTTATTCACTTCTGTAATAAACAGAAGCAAATCCCATGGGGTGAGCCAGGCTATAATGCCATACATAAAGTTCATAAAGTTTCAGAAGATGAAAAGAGGTGACAATACGGTTTTCATGCTGGCAGAAAACTTGGTGGCAGTGGCATGGCATGATGGCAAATGGGTGACTTGTCTCTCTACAGTACACACTAACAATATATGTTAGAAAGTGCAGCAACAGACAATTGAAAAATAGGCACCAAAGCAACACGTATTGTAAGGAGTGCAATGTGGCAATGACTGAAATTGGCTGCTTTGAGCGAGATCAGACTTTGCTGTGTAAAATGTATGTGATATGTATGTGAAATCATAGAGTATGCAGGCTCATACAACATGCAAGACAGTAACATTTGTCAAAAGTAAATATTTTTTGTTCATTTGATATGTTAAACAATTGCTTTGTGTTCTTTTTTAAAAAATGTTAGTTTTTGGAAAAATATTCAGCCCTGGGAGAAAAGAAACAAAAAAAAAATTAGCCCTAAAAGAGTTAATAAAGTTGTCATTTTTTCCTGTTCCTCAATCCAGTTCCCTAATTGTGAATTTTCTGCACATGCCTGCAAGTGGCAAAATTATTTTCCTCAAGCACTCGTATATTTCATAGCATGGATGTTGGACAGCTGCCTGGCAGTTATAAAATCCATTCTTCAGTTATAGTATTTGGTATATCTGAGCAGTTTAAAAATCACTCTGCTGTAACAGGATAGCTCCTCTTGTGGGCCACTTGATTCATGCTCATGGATTATAGGTGATCTGCTACGCATTCAGGTAAACACTGATACAAGTTCCCAATGTGGTTTGCTAATGTAATGTTCTGTACCTTTATTCAGTCTGTTAGTTACCTAAATAAACCCCATCTATCATAAAGATTAGCTATTACTGTCCACACACAGACATGTGTTGCTTGGTCGATTGATGTCAGATGTTTTTTTTTATTTTTTTGTTTGTTTTCACTGCCCTTCAAGAAGTTACCTGCAGCACTTGCACCACTATAAGGGAAAGCTCATTAAGCCTTCTAAATAATTAGAATTTAAATTTGACATAATTTATCAGCATACATATCCATTTCAAGTGACTGTTTTAGGGGTTGGTAGAGTGTCTTGTTTAATCATTAAAAGCATTTTGCTGCTGCTGCTGTTCTTTGTATTTGCAAGTTTGGAACAGAGATTTGAATCCAGGCCAAATAACAGTGAGTAAATCCATCTTTGTTAGCATCGCAGGAACTAGAAATCTGTTTTCTTGTAATATTAATATTGAAACTCAACATAAATTGTTACCACCTTTGTTGCATATGCTGTTTTGCAAGCTGTCTGCTCAACCTTGGCACATTCCTCTTAGTTTGCAACAACTGTACTGAAATAAACAGTGTAGATTTCAATAATGCACACCAAGTGAGCCAGCACAGAAAGTGAGTGTGCAGGCACAAATAGCACTTATGTATTTCATGTATTTGCTGCCGGTAAGATTTCTAAAGACCACCTGTTTGAACCAAAA